>NW_008825613.1:820085-823266 GCF_000699105.1 Pygoscelis adeliae
CACCCTGCCCTCCAGCACCTCAGTTTCTCTGCACAGTTTGGCATCACCCACAAATTTAGTGATGGTATTTTCCATCCCATCATCTGGGTTGCTGGCAAGGTTAACCAGTACTGTCCCCAGCACTGACCCTTGAAAATTCCGTACCAACCACCCACCAAACGCACTTCAAACAGTTGACAGCCCCCTGCTTTTGGGCCTGGAAATCCAGCCACTATTTCCCTCACCTTACAGGCCACTCATATTGTCCATAGCTATCAGCTGGGCTGCCAGCATACTGTGGGCAGCTTGTTCTGAAAGGCTTGTGTGGTTCGTTGACCTTGGCCAGCTGTCGGACACCTACCCAGCTTCTCTCTCCCCCTCCTCAAGAGGGCAGGGAAGAAAATAAGATGAAAAAGCTCATGGGTTGAGATAAGGACAGAGAGATCACTTACTAATTAACATCACAGGCAAAAAAGACTTGACTTGAGAAAATTAATTTAATTTATTGCCAATTAAAATAGATTTGGATGGTGACAAACAAAGACAAAACAACACCTCTCCTCACCCCCCACCCCCTCCTTTTTCCAGACTCAATTTCACTCCTTCATTCCCAGCTCCTCTTTTCCCCCCTCCATCCTGAGCAGTGCAGGGGTGGGTGGGGAGTGGGGCGGTTATGGTCAGTCCATAATGGTTCCCCTCTGCTGCTCCTTCCTCCTCACACTTTTCCTCTGCTCCAGCGTGGGTCCTTCCCATGGGCTGCAGTCCTTCAGGGAATATCTACCTGGTCTGGTGTGGGATTCTCCACAGGCTTCTGTGTGTATATCTGCTCCAGCATGGTCTCGTCACAAGCTGGAGAGACCTTTCATTATCTTTTCAGTATAAGAAATAGTCAATATCCCAAATCCTAGAAGAATGTGGTTCCTTTCCAGCAATATTTTGAATCTTGCAGAACTGAATGCATTCTTAAATAAGAGATGCCCACAATTGCTTCTCATTCACAAATGGTTAGGAATTGCCACAGTGGGCAGACTAAACATCCGTTGCGCTCAGTGTCCAGTCTGTGGTGTGTAGGGGAGGATTTTACGGTACAGGAAAAGCAGACAATTTTGTACAGCCTTCAGAATACTGTCAGGTGTGCTTTGTAGGGTGAAATGCAATACTAATGTCGCCCAAAAAAGAAAAAAAAAGTAATAGGGTAGTAGGACAGGAAGAGGAGTCTATGAATATTAGTTTTATCCTATTGTAGAACCACATGGGAAAATGCAAAGCCAAGATGAGATTTCTATTTAAAGAAATAGAAATTTCTTGAAATTTCTTCAAGATGAGACATTCTCAAAATGTTGTGGTCATCATTTGTAAAGTCAAATACTTAATAAGTAGAAAACTGTAGATAGTAGAATGGGAACAGGGAATTCACATAGCCTGGTAGCAGTGTTTCAGTTTTGTCCTTTGTAGGGTGGGCCAGAATCACAGAACAGTTGAGGTGGGAAGGGACCTCTGGAAATCACCTTGTCCAACCTCCCTGCTCAAGCAGGGCCATGTAGAGCAGGTTGCTCAGGACCACATCCACTTGGATTTTGAATGTCTCCAAGGATGGAGACACTACAACCTCCCTGGGCGACCTGTGCCAGTGTTTGGTCACCCTCACAATAAAAAAGTGTTTCCTGATGTTCAGATGGAACCCCCTGTGGTTCAGTTTGTGCTTATTGCCTCTTGTCCTGTCACTGGGCACCACTGAGAAGAGCCTGGCTCTGTCTTCTTTGCACCCTCCCTTCAGGTATTTATAGACATTGATAAGATCCCCCCCTGAGCCTTCTCCAGGCTGAACAGTCCCAGCTCTCTCAGCCTTTCCTCACAGGAGAGACGCTCCAGTCCCTTCATCTTCTTAGTGGCCTTTTGCTGGACTCTCTCCAGTAGTTCCATGTCTCTCGCATACTGGGGAGCTCAGAACTGGACCCGCTACTGCAGGTGTGGCCTAACAGGTGCTGAGTACAAGGGAAGGATTACCTCCCTCAACCTGCTAGCAACACCCCTCCTAGTGCAGCCCAGGATACCATTGGCCTTCTTTGCCACAAGGGCACACTGCTAGTTCATGTTCAACCTGGCATCCACCAGGACCCCCAGGCCCTTTTCTACAGAGCTGCCTTCCAGCTGGGTAGCCCCCAGCATATATTGGTGCCTGAGGTTATTCCTCCCCAGGTGCAGGACTGTGCCCTTCCTTCTGTTGAACCTCATGAAGCTCCTGTCTGCTGATTTCTCCAGCCTGTTGAGGTCTCTCTGGATGGCAGCAACACCCTCTGGTGTATCAGCCACTCCTCCCAGTTTGGTGTCATCAGCACATTTGCTGAGGGTGCACTCTGCCCCATCACCCAGGTCATTGATGAAGATGTTGAACAGGGTTTTTACCCAGTATTGACCCCTAGGGTACACCATTCATTACTGGCTTCCAACTAGATGTCATGCCAGTGTTCACCACCCTCCAGGTCTGGCCGTTCAGTCAGTTTTCCATGCACCTCACTGTCTGCTCATCCAGGCCATGCTTCAACAGCTTCTCTGTGAGGATCTTATGGGAGACAGTGTTGAAAGCCTTAGTGAAGTCAAGGTAGACAATACCCAGTACTCTTTCCTTTCTGCCAAGCCACTGATTTCATCATAGAAGGTGATTGCACTGATTTTGGCTGGGAAGGAGTTAATTTTTTTTCATAGCCGCTTATATGGTGCTATGTTTTGGATTTGTGGCCAAAACACTGTTGATAACACACTGATGGCTCAGCTATTACTGAGCGGTTTTACACAGCATCAAGACCTTCTCTGTCTCTCATGGTGCCCTACCAGTGAGTAGGCAGGGGGGTGCACAAGAAGTTGGGAGGGGGACACAGCCAGGACAGCTGACCCAAACCAGTGAAGAGGGATATTCTATACTATATGACATTGTGCTCAGCAATAAAAGCTAGGGCAAAGAAGGAGGAAGGCTGGGAGGGGATGTTCAGAGTTAGGACATTTGTCTTCTCAAGTAACAGTTATGGTGATAAAGCCCTGCTTTCCTGGAGATGGCTGAACACCTGCCTGCCCATGGGAAGTAGTGAATGAATTCCTTGTTTTGCTTTGCTTGTGTGCGTGGCTTTTGCTTTTCCTATTAAACTGTCTTTATCTCAACCCATGAGTTTTCTCACTTCTACTCTTCCAATTCTCTCCCCCATCC
>NW_008825613.1:823534-839216 GCF_000699105.1 Pygoscelis adeliae
GTGCTTTTTAGTGGCTGCTTTTGGCTTTTGCAGCGCTGCCTATCATCTTCCGCTGCTGTGCCGGGGAACATTTTGTTAACAGCGATGGCCATGTGCCAGGGCTAGGACATTGCTGCTGTTTGTGTGCTGCTGTACTGGACAGGCTGGAACTCCAGTGTGAACTCAAGTGAAAGGGACTATGACCTGTGGCTAAAGCTGTGCATTAGCAGGTACACCCCTGAAGGGACTGTGGCCCATGGATAAACCCACATTGGAGCAGGTACACCCTGAAGGAACTGTGGCCCATGGATAAACCCAGGCTGGAGCAGATACACCCTGAAGGGACTGTGGCCCATGGATAAACCCACATTGGAGCAGGTACATCCTGAAGGGATTGTGGCCCATAAATAAGCCCAGGCTAGAGCAGGTACTCCCTGAAGGGACTGTGGCCCAGCAGTGACGTAACCCAAGCTGGTTTTGGTGCCCAATAATTCCACACAACATACTGTCTCTCCTGTCTTGAGTAACCACTCTAACACATGGAACCCAAGTCATGAACTAAATGAACTCAATGAACATTTTATGGACATTTTGCAAGGGTGGCTAGACATCTATCTGCTTGCCAATGGGAAGTAGTGAATGAATCCCTTATTTTGCCTTGCTTGCACACACAGCTTTTGCTTTACCTATTAAACTGTCTTTATCTCAGCCAATGAGTTTTCTCACTTTTACTTTTCTGATTTTCTCCCCCATCCCACTGGGAGGGAGCAGCTATGTGAGGCATAGCTGCCAGCCAGGGTTAAACCACAACAGCTGTCCAGTGCTGTACTCAGAGGCGTCTGACTACAGTCAGTAGAAAATGCTCTCCTGAGCTCTGCTTCATCTTAAAAGATGACCACTGGACAAGGTAGTCCCCCCAGTGGACAAACATCCTTCTCAGGTCTGGGGAAACTGGTTAAGGTTTTTTTGCCTAAGGAGATTTCAATGGACGCTTTTTTGCTCATCACCACTTACAGTTGTAGGCAATCTCACCATCTCTTCCTCCTTCTTTCCCTCCTCTTGAAAAGAATAAAGCACTTTCTGAGTTCAGAAGTGTGCTGGAGCAGGGCTGAAGAGCCTGCACCACAGTAGCAGAAGTCCTGGGTTACAGGTGCTATTGGAAAGTATTTTGTACAGTAACATTTCAGTATAATACATATATGAGTTCAATGCAGTCCTACACCAGAACTCAGGTACCTAAATATTGTATTGTTGCAATGTTGAGCATTGTGACAGCCAGGCTCCTTACAGGGCTAAAAACCTTCCTGAAAGCACTGGCAGAGAAACAGCTCATGGTGATCGTGAGAGCAGACCACTGACAGTGAGTGCTTTCAGGAGGGGGTTGTGATGGGACCATCTCACAGCTTCTTTCAGAATCATACAACTCTCAGGACTACTTACACCTGCAAATCTTTTGGAAAGAGATTGCACTGCATTGCAATGTATTTTTGAAGTGCAGCTCCCAGCTCTCTAAGCAAATTGGTAGCATCATTTTCTAACTCAGAGTGTGCCCTTCAGAAACTGCTGCGCAGATAATTAATGATCTGTGGGACTGCCACACAAACCCAATTAGAAGTTTCTCATCCAGACTGTGGCCCATTTCTTCGGGCCTCAGCCCAGCAGGCGGTGACATTGTATCATATCTTATCACCGGCTGGTGCAGTTCACAACCTTCGTTATAGTATACTAAAAGGGTGAAATAGCATTAGGACTGTTGAGTCCATTAAGTCTCTGACTGAGCAAAGCACTTAAATAAGCATGCACTTAGCTAGTTTGGTTATCCTGAACAATCCTTACCTACCCAAACAATCCCCGAGCAAAGGAAGTAAGCCAGAATTCAAAGGATGTAACCTCCTTTAACCATTTGCAGGAAGAGTCTTAAGTGGTTTCATTTAAGCTTTTGCTGGTGTGACTCTGTACCCCCATTTATAAATATTTCTGAACAATGAAATAATGGGAATAGGCTGAACACTTTGAGGCAAGCTAGTCTTAGTCTTTGGGATTCAGGAGCTGTGCTGGGATAAAACCCCTTGAATATTTACATCTAGAAAAATGTGCAAACAGCCATGATCACAGGCCTGTCTTCAAAGTCAGGGAAGGATTTTGTTCCCCCTACACACAAGACAATGAGAATCCTCCTTCCTTTGCCCAGGGTTGGTGGATGTTGTCTGCCCCAGACTCATAAAGCTAGATGATGTCCAAGAAAGTTATCTGGTCTGGAGCTGCCCCCATGCAAGCTCAGCCTGTTCTCAAAGACTGCAATCCCCTACCTCCGCTGGGCAATTCCTGGGCTTCAGGGTCTTACAGACAGTGTTTCCTACTGCCCTGAAGCCTCAGGACAATCCCACCACAATCCATCTGCTACGACCATAACCCGACACTGTTCTCATCACTTTTGTGGCGCCCTTTTCTGAGTCCCTCACCTTGGCAGTGATTTCAGTCCCTCTTCAATAAAGATGGATCTCTTTGTTTTTATTTTGTAAAATAAGTGTATGGTTTGGTTTTTTTAATAGTTTGAAAGTACAAAACCAACTCCTTGTACGATTCTTGGCCAAACATATGTAAAGTCACGTGACCTGACACTTCTGACACAGTTTTGTGTCCTGGCACATTTTTATGTGACAACAACAGGTATCAAATACTTGAGAACATGCTCTAAGCTGGACAGAAGCAATGCAGCACTCCAGTCCCTTGGCTGTTCGTAAATGATGAAATCTTGCACTAAGCCAATGATGCTGAATTTGTTTAGAGTATGGGTAGGTAAAAGTACTCAAGTGTTTATACAATGTAGTCTTTTATATTTGTAATGTTCTAAAAGACACTGTAAAAACATCTGAACAGAAATAAGTTGTTCTGTGCTTTCATGATCTGATTCCCTTTTATTTATTAATTGCAGTTGTAATTCAGGTCCTCAGGTGTGCTTCTGAAGTTGTTCCAGCATCAGAGAGGAGACTCCAGGCACGGGACGACAAGGAATAGATCACAACCTGGTCAGGATGACAGCTCTGTACAAAGGACGGCTGACAGCTGTTTAAGTTAAGCAGCAGATCTTGGGTATTGGCAAACCATGGATACTGCACTTTCCTGTATCCCAGGGCCTCATGTTAGACAAATGCTCTGCCTCTTTAATTCCTCTATGTCTCTAAACAGCCAAGCAGTGTTTTTTGGACTTGATATTATCTGCAAATTACAAACTGCATTCAGACCTGGAAGGAGATAGTATATTGCCATGGATTTCAGCAAAACTATTTCTGGCTTGTCCAGCTCTTAATTTAGCTCCTCTTGCTTATAGCATTAATAACTTCATAAAGGAGGCTAATTAGTTCAGAGACTAAACAATTTGCAGAGAAACCAATGCCTTCATCAAAACTAGAATAGCTCTCCAGGAGATGATCTGGTCAACTGATTATACTGAGGCTCCATGACTTCAGAGGGGATCGGGTGATGGGCGGTGAACCCTATGGCACATTTTAATTCTCCTTGAGGCCTTTGCCTTTGTGAACTGCCAGGGTTATCTTACGAGACCTTCCTGTCCTGCTGCTGGGATCCTTATCATTTATTGATTGTCCCCTGCAGATTAAAGGAGTTGTTTCTGTTTAGCAACAAAATTCATTCTTGGCCAGCACCACATGGGAGTGCTTCTGCAAAGTGTCGCACTTTCTGCATTTCTCCTCTGCCTTTGACAGCAGGAAGGTATTTGAGTTACATTATCCGCGGTGACTAGCCCCTGTACCCAAGAGATCCTGAAACAAGGAAATAATGCTATGGATTAGAAATTCCAGCCCAATAACCTTTCATGACTTAACCCTTTGTACTCAGACTTCTAAAATCAAGGAAACACTGACCATTTAGGCTGTTTGATAGGTTTTCCTCTAAGCCAGTTGCTTGGTATAAAGCAAAGAAAATAACTGATAGGGTTGACAGGAATGTCTTTATTTCACCAAAGTTTTGTGTGTCTGGTTAGCATTTTGCAACATACAAATATAAGAAAAATATTGCTAGAGGTGGAACCAAAGCCAGAATTGTATGGCCATGAGACCACATTTAGCCCAGACTCCCCTCCAATATCATTAGCAAATCCTACCTCCCACTGTAAGTCACAGTTCACACCCCTGGAAATTTGGACATAGCTCTGGAGCTGACAAAACATCCTGAGCCTCTTTTGGCTTAGCTCAACACTGCAGTGCTCCAGTGTGTGTTGGGGAAGCCAAAGGCACACTGTAGCACGTGAGGGATCACTGAAGTGTGCGAGATACCTGGCCATGAGCTCTCTGTCTCAGTCTGTAGCCATTTTAGTAGTAGGGTGCCATTCTTTGATATTTAGAAGATAAAAAATATGTCCTCTCAGTTGCTCAGAGCAGGCCAGTTTGCTATGCTTAGCAGATGTTATGGGGAACATGTCCTGCCTCTAGAGCTGCACCGGGGCTGCAGAGCCAGCGAAATAAAATACTGCCCAGGGTTCCTGCTTAAAGAGAGTAATTTTCAGTGTATTTTAGGTAATTTTGTGGGTTTGGAATTTGCATTTCACTGTAGTCAATTGAGGAGGAAGTATCAACAATTATGTTCCTTTTCAATATAGCCATAATTATGTGTACTTTAATGTCCTTTGCAGGGTCAGAGTAGTATCTGGGGAGTTCATATGTGTGAGACAGCCTCCCAGTCTTTGTTTAATAAACTTTTATAAGAGACCTTTTATGTTTCTTACGATGTCCATGTGCTTATGTGGAAATTTTCATAAATTCTTTTGTTTTGCTATTGGTATTGTAAGCAAAAGAAATGCATGTATTATGATGCAAAGTAACCTGCAGATATTTTGGGAGTTTCTGCATTCAGTAGTCCCATGCATCTCCGGATGTCATTTATCAAAAACAGATGTTCTTTATATCACTATGTCTTGTATCAATGTCTATTTAAAGTTAAACTGAGAGCAACTGAAGCCAAAGAAGCATGCTTTGATTTAAATAAATCAAAGCATATCACAGTCATAGCAATTAATAATCCAAGACTGGAGCAAACATGAAGAGTAGGATAAATCCATTCAGACAGGATTGTTTTTGTTTCTTGCTGCTTTTCTAAAGCTTATTAGAAGCAGCAAGTCTTTGATTAAACTAGATCAACTTCCACAAAAAATCCCTTGGCAACAATAGGTATTAAGAGGCTCAATGCTGGCAGCCTGAGCGAACAGCCTGTATAAATCAAGGCTGGGGTTTTGATTATAATGGTCCCTTATTTATGACAGGTCATAGAATGCAATTCTTCACTTGAATCATTCTCACTCGGCATTAAATGCAAAAGCTCCTGCTAATGATACAGGATGAGGTCTCGAGCTGTAATTATGTTACTTGCATCATGTATCAGGCAGAGATATTAATGAACCACGACTCAAGTAATTATAGCTGCGGGAGAGAGAGCCTTGGATTATAAGACAAACTTCAAATTGTGCTGGAGCAGCAAAATCAATGTCTGGTTTTATTCCTGTTAAAGTCGGTTAGTATTTTGTGTGCCTTCAACTGGAGGGCATCTTCTTCCCATCTTCACCACACATTTACCACAGTACCAACTCTGATCTGACCAAATGCTGTTGTCCAAAGAAGCATCGCTAGAAAGCCGAAACTTGTCTATTTTCAGAAACATAGTTTTTGGGAAATGGAGAGTGTCCTGTTGAGAGGGCCCCGGTCTCCAATGCAGATGCAAGGGAATCACTGGAGAAGAAAGTTACTGATGGAAAATAGCAGAAAATTCAGCTTTATGTTTAGAGTAGGTGAGAAAGTCTTACCAAACCTTTCATCTCTTTCTACTGAGAATTTTTTCTGTAATAGTGGAAGATACACAGTGCATTTCTACGGATTTTCTTATTGCAAAGCTGAAATGGATATTTGTTCTATGAAACTCTACAGTGGTAATTCCATTTTCCTGTAGGTGTAATTATTTTGGAACTAGGAATATATATATATTTAGATACTTGTAAACATTCCCCAATGATTTGAAAGAATGGTACAACAACACCACTGATGTTTTATCAGTACACTTGAAGGCTGGCTTAGGAAAGACATCATGTCTACAGGCCAAAATCCTGCCCTCTGCTGCAGGTGGACAAGAAGGGCTCAATAGGATGCAAGTCAGCATGCAGGAAGGTGTGGAGGCATTAAGCAATAGGCTCGTCACATTTTCTGCAAGCAGTAGGCTCATCATGTTTTCTACAATACGTTATTCCTTTGCCTTTCTTTCCTTCACCAGCTGTAGCCCAATCCACTCATTCTGAACATGGGAAAAAGAACATTTTGTGTTTTCAGAGAGGATGGCTCAATCGCAAACATTCACAGAAGCTGGGGAGGTAGAATATTGGTGAAAGCATTGTTAGAAACCAAAAAAAAAAAAAAAAAAAAAAAAAAAAGGTGGTCAGAACCTTTTTTCCCATCCAAAATGTATTTTTGAGTTTAGCCAAACAATTTATGGCAATTGAAAAAGCCAGAATAATGGGAGGTTTCCTCCACATTTTCACATTTTTTTTAGTGCTTCACTTTTTGTTCCAAAATGACCTGATGCCAGCTCCAAGGACAAGTCATAATCTTGACTGGCAAGCATTGCCCTCCCATCTCCTTTAACAGCAGCTCTTTGCTCTGCATCTGCAGAGCCAGCGCTGAAATCATTGGGAATGTGAGCCATTAGGTAATGTGTTGGTAAGGCTTAGGTATAAACTTGTTATATCCATACCCACTAAAGCAGAAATTAAAATTATTAAAGAGAGTACAGCTGCACCTAGTTTAACTAATGACCCAAATGGCAAGTTTGAGGCATTTACTTGTTTTCCCCTTACCACTCGGACAGCAGTGCCTCTCTCTATCAGAGATTTCAGCTGTTTGGGAGCTGCTGTGATGTTGCATCTCTTGACACAGCATGTGCCATTGTGCATCGTGGACCAGTGCACGTGGTCTGTCTGCTCTCTAACAATCACACAGGCACCCAAGGGGACGGGGGAGCAGACAGCAGCTTTTCTCCACTTTTCAGCAGATGCTCAGAGATCTGGTACTTATTATCTTCTGAAGAAAGGGCACAGGTTTCTGCAAGCAACTTGAGCTCGGATCAGCACTGAGATCACAGCCTATGATGTAACTGGTCAGTTCAGAAACAAATTGGCTTGAAGAGGAAAATGAACACAATGCTCCCACCCTCTGGCTTAATTACTTTCTGCTCTCATCGACAGGCCAGGGTTTGGCAGGCAAAACATGAAGTGAGGCAAATGGAGACACTTCATGTGAGAGGAGGACGTAGCCCCATCTAAGCCAGGAGATGATATATTGCTTGCAGAGCTGACTGTGAAAACAACGGCGCCTAAATAAAGCTGTGAATCATCCCCCTGTCTCACACCACTTCCACTGGAGTAGCTTCCCTTCTGAAAAAATGTGGCAAATCCTTTGACTGCAAACATTGCAAATAAAGATGTCAGTCCTGGCAACTCTTTGGACACACTGTATGTAAGTGGGTATGTGTCCCCCCAACCTCATTGGGATGCCTGCTCCCTTGCAGTGATGTAGGATGGGACCATCTCCACCATCGAATGAAAGTGAAAAAATATCTTGAGCCTTGGTCCGGTTCTGGTGCCTTCCAGATCCTGAAATGACTGATAATTTTCTGAGCAGAAAAAAACCCTGCATGTGACATTTGCCTTGATTAATGGTTGACACTGAAAACGAGTGCCACTGGTGGTGTGATTAGGGTTTTAGAGTCACTCCGGTTGCCTTCAGGGCTTGTGGTACAGGCTCTCAAACCAGGAGAAATACTTAAAGGAAAACCCATGAGGTTAATTGAGCCAGCCCTGGCTGGACCAGGGGAACCTGGTGCACTCTACTTTTTCAGTGGATACATTGAGTAAAAAAATATATCCCTAAAAGCTTAGCATGCATATTTGTTTTCTCCATTTTTCGTCATGAGATTTAACTCCCAGGTATGTGAGCTCATCTTTATTTAATTTAGCTGAAATATTTGAGGGAGGAAACAGGATAGTGGATGTACCCCATAGCTACTGTCTTATCTAGTCACTGAAACCAAAATGCGCTTTGCTTTGTGTTTCACTTAAATTCTGAAAAGCAAGGGGAGGGAAAAGCAAGGAAAAAACCTAGAGAATGGGTGAAGTAAAAACATGCACTTTAGAAAGTGTGGGGGGGAACTATATATACATGTCAGTAAACAGAGTGCCTATTTGTGCTGCTGTGCACTTTGGGAGGTGTTCTGCTCTCCCCGAGGTAGAAAAATATGTTTGGTTTTTTGTAAACTGTGTACCTTGGACGAAAACAATATGATTTGAAATGGTGGTGAAATATACTTTTCTACCTAAATTAGCAAGCAAACTCTGTGAACCTGAAACAGATTTTGCCAAATTCACAAAACCTCAAACACTGCAAAGTTTGCCCACCCCTAACTTGAGCTCCAGGACTGTGTGAAGGGGATCTTTGAATGGTGCAGCGTAAGCCTGAGATCTGGGGAGGGTATTAGAAAGATGAGTATTTACTGAATATATGAGAGATATTATCAGTGGAAATTTTTGGCATCCTCCATTAGCTATGAAGTTTCCAAAAAAATCCAGTAGAAATGCTGTTTGAGTGTTGGCCTGTTGACAGAGAATTGGCTAGGTTTGCAAGCTCTGGAAGCGTGAAAATCCTAGAAGTCCCTTAGGAACAGAGGTTAAGTTTAGTGCTATAAAACAGCTAGCTCAGGCTTAAGGAAATCACCACCTTAGCAGTACACCTGTAAAATCCAGCAAGCCATGAAGCAAGCTGATAGAAAATTAAAGACACTGCAGATAGTTATAACTATAAAGTTACTGCCTCCTGTCTTTGGTGATGGTACAGTCACACTTGATGCAAGAGAGAGTAAAACAACACACCCGTGGGAGCCTCACAGCTTGGTGCACATGGGGCCGTTCCTCTGCACACACAACCACTGCGTGCTTTTGTAGGCACAACTGCAAGCTAGATGTGGTGTACTCTCTCTAGCAGGCATTTTGCCTGTAGGCTTTCTTGCTTTTCACATGGGACAGTGAGATGGTTTTTGATCTTCTGTGAATTCATTGATGGAAGTCAACAGAGACTTTCTTTCTCCCTTTTATTTCACTGGAGGAATATCATAAAGGACTGGAAAAAATTCTTAATTACAGAGCAAATTCCCCTACAGGTCTTACTTTACATGACTAGAAGGAGCTGAATCGATGGTCTGGAAGAAATGAGAGGCTGCTTTGGGGTTGTGTGAAAACATGTCGACTGTCACTGTGAAGTCTAGCCCAGGGCTTGCTATTTAAACATGCTCTTGTTAATGTCCTCACAAAGTCACTACACATGCACTGGACAAGAGACCAAGCTTTTGGCAGCAGAGAACTGCAGGGTAGAAGAGGTCTGAGAGTTTGGCAGCAGCTAATCTGTGGTCTTCATTTAAAACTTGATCAAAGATACAATTTAAAATAAATAAATTGCTGCAGCAAAGCCATGAAATTCAAAACCATGAAATGGTGCCCCAAAGAGGTGCAAGGGCTGAGCCAGTCTTTCAAGAGTTTCTTAAACCACTCACCATGCATACAAATGTAATTTTACCAAAAAGCTGTTTGCTTTCAAATACTTTCCAAAGCATGGTAGACCATGGATGCTTAAAAATTTGCTCCAACATTAACATTAAGAAAATGTATACTTAAATACCGGTTTAATCATGATAGGTAATGGAAAGTAAGTTAGGGCAAAAAAGCTGGCATTGTCTCAAGCATTGTGTGTTTTGTCCCCTCTCACAAATCATGTGTTTTTCAAACTGTTACCTGTAGTTGGATCTTCTTGTCCTCATTTAAGCCATTTGATTGCTGAGCTGGACAATCCCAGTGCTTGAAACCCCTGCTATGTTTATCGTATGCCAATGATGCAAAATGGTGTATAGGATGCACATAGGGGAAAGAATCTTCAAAGACATGAGACTGTTTAAATGATGCCACAGCACTAAAGGACAGAGGATCAGGGACCACCTGAAGGACTTGTCTTCTAGCCCTCCAGCTTTCTCCTTCTGAGCGCAAAGAGCCATGAAATAGTGTAACTTGCCTGTTTGGAGACTAAATTGGCAGAATGACAGCTCGCATTTGTTGAATGCTGTGTCTGTGGTGGAGGGAGAATAAGTGTGATATAACAGTCAACGTGAATGAGCACAGGAGGAATTTAATATATGTGACTCCATTTTTTGGCAAGTTATTTCTTGCAGCGGTGAAATACTCCACAGTTACGGGCTCACTGACTTATTTTATCACCAGTAATAAAGGTAAAGCAGTGGCCTGAGTTGAATTTTTTTTTTGCATCGCTATTTCCAGGAGAAAAAAGAAACGTGCTGCTTTTGTGAATTAAATAGGGGTATCACACCTAGGGCATGGGAATGCATTATTTTTTCAAAGTCATTTACTGCAGTTTTGACATACACATTTTATCCTGTTGAAATGTGAGTAGGAAGGCAAAATGGGGAGCACATCAGAAAATTTATCAGATGACTTTGTAGGAGAGGTGGAGAGCGGACTGATTTTCCATCTACAGCTGGATGCATTTTTATTAAATGCCAGGATATCCAGGGGGTTTGGTATAGCTAACTATGCTAGAAATGTTTTAGTGGTAAGTCATTAGGAGAATGAAATTATTCTTCCTGTACTTAAATGGGATTGTTAGAGATGGTTAGAAATCCTGAAGGAAAGTAATGTCTTCCATTTAAAAAAAAATGGTTTTGCTAAATTTTGCTGAGGGCTTCCCTTTCAGAATTGCATAAACACAACTTACATGGTGTTGCATTTAAAAACAACAAAAAAGTGGAGAAGCAGAAGCATATTATTAATTCCATTTGTTTTTGCTTAAATCTCAAAACAGAAGAAAGATGTTGATCAAAAAGGAAGCTTTCAGCTCATCAGCTTTTAACTTGCTTCCTGCTTTCTCAGCGGAAAGGACAGAATTTTGCTCCTGTGAGAACAGCACAGATTTAAGCCAGTTAAAATGATATTAAATCTGTGATGAGTGCCACCAAAGCTATGGCTGGAACTGCATCTGTTGCCTTCTTATAGTCAAATAAGACTTAACCTTCTTATAATCTTCTTGTAGTCAAATGTTTTTCAAAGGAATAGAAAAGAAGCAAAGCTTTGCATCCTGAGCTCTGAGATGGGGTACATGTGTTCTCAAATACTCAACAATTTTTTATATAAAGCCTTTACAGTTTGGGCACTACACCTAGCATAGCTAACGCAATACATGGTGAGTGTGATCATACCAAATACTCTTGAAAGGCTGTAACAAAGTTTCTTTATGAAGGAGGTTCATCAGGAGAGAGTGAGGGGTACTCAGAAAGGCCGGCATTCGCTCCATGAGGCTGACTTTCTTAGGTTCCTTCTAGAGTCCATGCCAAGAGAGAAGAGAAGATGACAGGAATCCTTTCCCTGCAGCACATCTGGTTGTAGCTAGACCACTTTATAATATATGATAGTGGTATTGCAAAATGATGTGCTTTCCCATATGTTGGGGGGGGAAGCAAACAAACAAAATAAAATCCAATCGCACAAAATTCCTTCCTTTCTTAATTTCTCTCCAGAGCATGGAGATGGCCTGCACAGGAGATAATTAAAAGCATGCTTTGCATGAGCCCTGATGCTGCGCAACTTCTTCCCTTGGCCTAAGACTAATTAAGGAGGGGGTTTTATTATTATTATTACTATTTACAGGACAAACCACGCCTATTGTACAAACGGCACCTTTTCCTGAAAAGCCGGAGTGGGCTGACAAACTGTTTCCTCCTCTTGTATTGACAGCAGCAAACAGCAGAGAGCAGATCCTCCTGCAACGCAACAAGCCCGGAGCAGCTCTCTCCCCGTCCTGGTGCACAGCAAGGACATGTGAACCAAAACCTGTCAACATCTTGAGCACTGGGGGAAATGCAACACTTGAGCTTATTTTAAAACTCTTTTATTCAGGTTTGCAGTTTGCTAATCGCTTTGCTTCCTTCCCCCATAGGGTTTTCAACAAAATATCGCTGACCGAGGATCAGCATCTCATCTCCTATAAACAGCCGTGCTTAACAGCAGTGTTTCCATCCAGCATGTCATATTTTCCTTTGCCACCCAGCTTCAGTTTAATGAAGGTGACATGTTTTCAATTAGTTTTAAACTCCGCATTTGAAAATATAACCATATATTTCAAGTTACATGTAAAATTCAAGCTGGAATCATGTTCACAGCAATGTGATTGGGCTTGGTTTCTTCCACGCAACTCATTTCCTTTTTTCCCAGCTGTCTGTCCTGCTGTTCCTTGAAGACCAATGTTGCTCTGACATGCCAGGAGAAGTGCAACACATTTATACTATTTTCTTTAGCTTGTTGATTTTTTTTATGTGATGTCCAAGAGAATTATTGCCTTGTAAGTCACTGATGCTTCACCTCTAAACTCCCACTATGCTTATGGCAGTTTATGCATGCCAAAGCCATTTCCCACATTTATGGAGCACATAATTCTCTTCTCTTCCTTCATAAGATGGTGAAGCGGAGAAGGATGTGGAAGGACAGGCTCCTCTTTGTGCTGTTTGACTACAATTTATATAGTGTCTCAGCTGGAGCCTATCGCTCAGCCTTGGGCTTGGAGGTCCTTCAAGACTGTTCAAAGCTGCCATGGGGAATGGATGTTCACACCGGGAGGGGTCTGAGAAGTATTAGGCACTAATCAGAGCTACTCCGCAGATTTTTCCCAATCTTTGTACTGGACATAAGCAGCTAAAACCTGCCTGCATCCCTCCTGTGGGGCCGTACCCTACATCTCCTCACCCCACATGCACCCCTCGGTGTCATGAATGCAACGAGGCATGGTGGTACCCAGCTCCCCATCTCTCCCTGGGGCAAAGATGCCACTGGGGTCACTTTTTCAAGATGACAAAGGGCCTGAAGCCAAAACCTGCAGTGTGCTGACTGCTTTCAAAGCAGCCACAGCGTTTTGCCCGCATCACCTTGCAGGAGAAGGGGTCTGTGCTGAGTGAGTTGTGCCAGAGCCTGGGGACCAGAGCAAGTGATGGAGCAAAAGGGCCTTAAGCATCCCTCCCCCCTAACCGAGCAAACCCATACCAGCCACCAAACAAAAAGGGAGAGGGATAACTGTGCTAGTGAGCCCACAAGCTCCCTCCCCGTCTGAGTGAGTGAATCCTGCCTTTAAATCAAGGCTTCCACCAGCGAGATCCCCAACGGATGTTGCTAGACACCACTCCTTAATGAGACTGACGTGTATTTTTAATGTGGTAATCTTCTGGCTCTGGCAATTGTACAGACACCAAGACTACAAAAGAGTCACTTCAATGCAATGAGCTGCCAATGAGCCTCACGTCAAAAAGCCACTCTGCCACAGGGACGAAGACATTGCAAATAAACACTTCTGGGGAACTCTCTCTCCTTAAATAACACATTTATAGAGCATCCAGATGTTGGTTTAACACTTAATGATTGTGGGAGAAAACAAAGCATGAAGGGCTGTGTTTGGTTTCGTTTGTGTTTTTTTTTTCTTTCCTTGATCTCATATATTGAGTGTGTGCAAACAGATATGGTCTAAAAAAAGTAGAGGAAATCCATATATATGTATGTATGTATGTATGTGTGCCAAGATAATTATTGGTCTGTGATAATAGCTAGGTCCTGCGAGGATGAAGGTAGGAAGGTGACCCTGTGAGAAGTGTGCTCTGCAATGCCGGGAGACACGACTTTGCTTGGCTTTGGGATGGTCACAATAAACCCATCGTACCCAAATTATTTCCAGGCTGGTTGCAAGAAGCATGAGGCGGGGAGGTGGGGAACAACCCCACCAACCTTAGTAATGAGGTGCCAAAGGTCCTAAAAGGAGATTAAGAGTTGGGGAGCAGGAACCAGATGAGGTCTTACAGCTTCGACAGAGGCTTTGCAAACAGTGCTGCATGTTCACCTGGTCCTTCAGGGGATGGGTCCTGCCTTTGAAAGCGAGGTGTCCCAGAAGGTTGAGGACTGCTTGTGAATTGAGAGCATGGACCCACCACTTCACCCCCAGGGCTTGACCAAGTTGAGCCAGGTGAGCCTGCTGGGCAGCCAGGCATGGGCAAGGGCAGGGACCCTTCCCCAAACCCCAACAGCTCCATCCAGAAGGACCTGCGAATGTTTTGGAGAAGCTCGTTACAGTCCCAGGGAACCTCTCTGAGTGAAAGATGTATTTGAAAGCAAGGGGAAAGAGCTTGTGATTTAATGAGTCATTTCACAGTGAGATTTATGTAGAGGAAATCTGGCTGCTTAGTCCAGACTTCCTCCTGGCATAACCTATTTTTTGCTCACTCTTGTTCTCCTCACTTCCTTTGTTCCTCGGGTGGGGGGAGCCCTAAGCATCCTACACAGCTCTGGCATCAGAGAGGCAAGAGCAGTTCCAGCTGTTGCTGCTGGATATCAGACCGCCTTCCCGCTCCTCTCCGGAGCCAGGGCAGCCTCACCTTCCCAACCATTTCACAGCTTCCCCAAGCCTCCCCTGCTGCTTGCAGGGGATCTTCCAATTGCATAGTGTACAGTCTTCCCCTAAAGCATCAGTAATGCTGAGCAATGGCTATTTCTATATGGGAAGAAGCAAGAAAACAAATAGTGGATGGCATTTGTAAATCTGGTTCTGGGCATCCATGACCCAAAGAGTCTGCAGGAGTGAGGCCATTCCCAGCCAGCGTAAAGCCATTAAACTGAGCATCACTGCTGGGATGTTTGTAGCACTCTTAAGTATTGAAAACACTGGAAATGACAAGCGTAGATTAATATGGGGCTTGCCGTGGGATGGGGCAACCCCATTAATGTGGGGCGACCATGGGAAGCTGCTGCACTATTCCAGATTAAATCACAGTAACAAAACATGGTCCGCAAGCACTGGTGTCCTCCAGCGACAACAGCACTAGGCACTTCCAAAAGGCAAAACTAGTTTTTGAGGCTCCACTGCCAAGCCAAATAGCCACATGCCTAAATTTTGTCCCCATGGGAAACTGGTCTGCGCTATCACTGCGTAAAACCTATTTTGCAGATGAGCTGAAAGCATGGTGACTGAGTGGCTAAATTTGGCTATTTTGGGATAGCTTTGGGGGAGAGGAGCATCCGGGCTCCTGCCCCGACAGCTCCTGGCATGTTTGACACCAAAGAGTCTCTGGACGAAATACAGACCCCTCGCCTGAGCCTGGGGTGTCTGCAGGGATTTCAGATCAGAGTCGAGGTGCCTGCAGGGTTTAGGCTCCCTTAGATAAGGCAGGAGGCTGGGGATTTTCAAGGTAAGAGTTTGGGGTTTAAGCACGTAAATGCTGCCTGAGTTCCACTTTAGGCACCAAGACCCATTTTCAAGCTGGTTTTAGCTTTTTGATCACTAAAGTGTCCTGGTGGCTTCTCCAGAATGGAGGCACCATGGGACATGTGGGATCATCCGCTCAAGGTTTGCTAAAAATAGAGGCTGACACTTGAACACGGATTTGGAAATCTTAGGCTAGTTTTGCGGAGCGATGGGGTGCTGCATTTGAAGGAAAAAGTCACCGCTTTGATACTTTCAGTGCTGACCATCCTATATATCCTATAGTATAGCCCAGCTAATGATGACTGAGCCCGCCCCGCAGCCAGATTGACTCTACCTTTCTCTTTCCACCCTGATCT
>NW_008825613.1:839229-871977 GCF_000699105.1 Pygoscelis adeliae
CCCCCAGCGCTGCCACAAGGCTGTGCTTAACCGAGGGAAGTTGTGATGAGTTCAGAGGGGTTTTTTTCCCTTCATTCTGGGAATTTTTTTCCCTCCTTGCCCCAAAACATCCAAGCCGATTAGGAGCCCCAGCTTTCTTTAGGTGGCAAGACATTGGGGAACGTGTACAGATAGAGCAGAGGTTGAATTATTTGGTTTTGGTTTTGGTTTGGGGTGGCTGGTTCTCAGGGCGGAGGCGGGTTCACACAAGTCAGAGCCTTGCCTCTCCCTCCGCAGGCAGCATCCAGCACCACCCACCGAGCCACAGCTATCTGAAATCCCGTCCTCCGGCGCCTCGTCCCTCATCCTTCCAGTCGTCCTTGTCACCATCTCCTTGTCTGAAGGCAGCAGCGCCATTCCTGCCCACTGCTGGGTCGTTCCCAGCCCCTCCGTGCTCTGCACCTCTCCTCACCGCTTATTGAAAGTGTGCACATTTGGAAAGCTCTGCACCTCTCCTCACCGCTTATTGAAAGTGTGCACATTTGGAAAGTTTAGCTTGTGCCCTTTTTTTGTGCACTTGCATAATACATATTTCCTGGCCTGAGTTTCCCCTTTCCCATGTCTAACATACCGTTTCCGAATTTTCCAGCTCCCAGTTGTGCTACATTGGTGCCTTTACTTTTCACTGGCCTGTGACCAACTGGCTGGCTCTCCTCCAAATCAGGTTGTTTGCCTTCCTCAAATCCTCATCCTCCAAAAAAAGTCAAAGCATGACGATTATTTCAGGGTCTGCCATAAGTGTCTGAGACAATTTAATGAAATGCCGCTCGCAGACTTTCTGCTTAGCATCCCTGCACATGTGCTTCTCTGAGCGTCTGTTTTAACAAAAATAATGCTTAATAATACAGGGTTAATACCTGAACTGAAGTCACACTCCCCATGCAACATCCCCACCATAAAATTCAGCAGAAAGGCTCTATCTCTTTTTTTTTTTTCTTGTAGGAAACTATTATATCCTAGCTGCAAAATCTGCCCTGGAGTCTGGCAGAGTGGAACGAGGAGCCATCGCTTAAAAATCAATTCATGGTGGTCTCGAGCTATGTTTTTGTTCTGGCACATTAAACAGAATGAAGACATATGTCTGAATTTAAGACATCCTTTTGGTTCCCTGTATACACGAGCCAGCCGAGAAATTTGAACTATTTCAAAGCGCTAGGAAAAAGAATTGTAGACACATCCTTTGTTTAGGCATATATTTTTAATTATCCTGCCTTTTAATATTCCTCTCCATTTGAGTATAATCAGAGAAAATAGATCCTGCTGGGCATTGTCATGCTTAATAAAAGTAAGACTGAACATCTGCAAATTTGGCGACAGTGTGGCGCATATGATGCACCAGCGGCTGAGCTGCATTCTTGTGTAATTATAACACCACATGCAGCTGTAATAGTGTAATTCTCTGTTTACATTAGTTCTAGCACTTATCCTAAACTCCGCTGGGTTGGGGTGCTAAGCATTTACAAACTGGTAGCATTTTTTCTCCTACCAAAGAAAGCTGAAAGGACAGGAGGACCGTATGTTGTCTGCCCATTGGTGAGATATTGGGTTCGGGGGAATAACTCATGCAAGGCAGGAGCCTGCCCTGCTGTGCAAAGCAGGGCTGGTGTTGCCGAAATTAGTGCCGTTAGAATTAAATCAGTGAAAGTGAGAGCAGACTTCAGGCTTTCTCTCATCTTTTTTTTTTTTTTTTTGGCAATGCAAACCCCACATCCTGCAGCAGCTGAAGCACACACTTAACTGCGTATACTGCAAATTGCACCGCTGCCCCTGGGGGAAAGTATGGTTTCACCCCCATCTAACCTTTTGCAGGATGGAGAGCCAAAGGCAATGCTTTCTCCATCACCCCAGAGAAAGCTGGGCCATCCCGCCCTTCTGCGGAGCTGGAAGTCGGATATAAACTCCTCCGATCGATCAATGCATATGGGCATGTGTGGGAGGGAAAGCAGAGAAGGTCTTCTCCTGGCAGGCAGCTGTTTGCCTCCTGCACGCTTCACCTCCAGCCCGGCTGCTGTATGTGCCGGGTGTGCTCTGTCCTTCCAGGGTTGGGGAATAGGGAAAGCAGGCAACAAGGAAAAGTGACAGAGGAAAGGGAGCAAGATGCACATTGACGTGTTCCCAGCCCTGGTAGACATGCAAAGCTCAAGCTCTCAGCAAATATAAGCCTCTCCCTGAAGCATACCTTGCCTTACCACCAGCCTTCCGCGCACCAGTGCTTCTCCAAGAAAAAGAACTGAATTTAGACCTGTCACCTGGGTAATCAAGCCTGGGATTATTACAGATGTATTCTGTCCTTGTACATCCAAAATCTTGCTGCACATTCAGGTTGTTCTGTCCGAAAGCACTTTGGTACCTAACTTAGCTTCCACAGCTGTATTACTCAGCTTTCCCCCTGAACGCAGCAGCTCTGTGTTGGTAATATTGTGTGTCCCAGCATCAGCCCATTCACAGAAATACAAGAGTGATGATGCTGTAGGCGTGCAGTCATCTCGGCCCCAGCCAGAGGTGTGGGAGGGAGCGGGTGGAGGATGTAACGGACCTCTGATGCTCTGGACTGTTTTGGGGGACAGGGATGATCTCCCCCTCCTGCCCTAAATCAGCCCCCTGCAGTAGTGATAGGAGGAGATAATTTTTATACAGCATCATAATTTCATCTCCAGAAAAATCTCGACCTTTCTCTGGGACCGAAACTGGATATTCATGTGCCAAAAAAATGTCCCAAGCAATAAGAAAATGCAGGGGGTGAGTACATAAAGCTATCGTGCCTACCTGGAAAACGGGGGCTTCACTGGCCCAAATCTCCCAACTTGCAGCCTAACATTAGAAGCTGTTAAATGATTTCCTAGGAGGCTCAGGGTAGCACCTCTGCCACAAAGGCTCAGTCCTGGCATTTTGGGGCATTTGCCAGCATTTAGTGCTGCACCCAGTGAAGGGAATGGGAACAGTCCTTCTGCAGCTGGCAGGAGGCAATGCCCATGGTGCCGTGCTTGCCAGCATGCTCCTATGTGGACTTGCTATGGCAGGCATTGTCCGCACACTCCAAATAACTGTTTTCCCAGGACATTAGTGCAACTCAGGTGCTTCTAAGGCATCCTTTTTTATAAAGGCAGTGCCAAACTGACGCTCTGCCTTCTGGCTGTTCTACCCAACAATGGACACCTATGGGCTGGCAATGTAACATCTGATGCTTGAACGCTTTGGAGCACAACCCGCAAATCTGAGCATCTCCATCTTTCAGTGACTTTCTAAACCATTGCTCTGTAAGGGGAATAAAATGATCACCCCTGTACACAGCCTGACATTCACTGTTGATGTGGGAGCTGCTTTATATTGCACTGAAATTGCAGAGCTTGGAGGGTCCAGGAAGCCGCCCCCAGCAACAACGGTGCTGCAGAGAGTGAATGCTCTTATTATAGGTCGCTTTAACTAACAGGCAGCGCTTTCCCTTTGCACATGTGCTCGGCAGCTGCCTGGCTGATCTTTTGAAAGGATGCCACAAGATGCAACACCAGATGCTCGAGTTTCCAGAGAGGCTGATAACAGTGGACTCGATTCTGTCTTGTTCTTGGCTGCTGTACCAGAAAGGAAAAGGATAATAAAGGACCAGCTCACCATGGCAGGGGCTGCAAGCTGGGAATTTCTTTATATAATTTAAAAGTGATACATCCAGAGAGAGAAATGATGCTGAAGGTACTAGGCCAATTGTTGCATCTTCAAGCAAGATGGGACCTTCGGCTGCTCTGACCTCCTCGAGCTGTGACAATGACCGAAATCCATGGGGTTACCTCATTGCAAGGCTGAGGCACAGTGGAGGTTTGCAGTTTACAGGGCCTGTCTAGTGTTCCGGTCTGCAATCTTATGTGCTGATGACAGCAGCAAGCACTAGCAGGGAGCATGTACCATTCCTGTTCACGAGTGGCAATTTCTCTGTTCGAACATGCTGCCAGAGACGGACTTTGCCACGAGTTTTGGCATAAAACATGCTGGGATGGGAAAAGGGAGGTCAAGATTTTAGGTCTAATAAATTTTATGCAAACTATAGCTGTGTCCTATGAAGAGTAAAAGAATATCACATCAGTTACCAAGCTTTAGAAACCTGCCTTAAATCTGGCGTGCCTTTGTGTCTGAAAGACTTTTTATTACAGTTCAAAGTGCTTTGGCATTTCAGTTTCAACATAACAAGTTTTCTAGCGTATTTTCGTGACTCGCTCTCATGGCTGTATGCTTCAGAGTTGTAATTAGTGTACCAGGAATACTTCAGAGGTGGCTTGCAAGCAAGGCATGCAAAATCATACCTCCCTAAATGATGTGTCCAATGGGTTTCTGGATGATTCAGGCAGGCCTATCAAGGCAAGAGCAAGGGGGCAGAGAAGACAGCATGACCTGCAAAGTGCCCATTGCTGCTCCTTCTGGAATCCCTGGGTGCAGGATTCAATCTCAGGTGTATTTGCCTCTTTACCAAGCTGCATATTAAATAAAGTGCAATCATACAGAAAGCAGCTATTGTTACCAACATAACCTAGAAATACAATACAGCATAATCACAGCTGTAAAACTTCATTAAACAAAGCGATTATGAAATCTTTCTGCTGGTCTTCTGCAATGGCTCTGGGGGCAAGAAACGTAACCTGTTCCCAACCCGTGTTTGATATGAGAGGAGACGTGTGGCTGGAGGGAGGGTGAGTCAGCAGATCAATGTTAAAGCTTGTCTCTTGGTGTGTGTGGTCTGTGATATCCCCCAGTACAGTCCAAAGAAGATTTGATTATTGTTTATTACACCATATATATATGTAAATATATGTGTGTGCACACTGTATTAATCCCAGATGTCTACCACTCTCTGCAGAGACCAGGAGTTTTTCCTTTCCTTTGCATCTTAGCTTCGTTGCTTGGAGTTTTGCCCTCCTCTGTAGCAACAGCAAGAGATGGGCTGTTGTCAAGGTCCTTGACCCAACGGCTCTGTCCTGCTCATGCTAATTTTGGGATCAAAACACCATCAAATTTTCATGACTTTTGGTCTTTTGTACTAAAAGCCTTGTACTGACCAGCAGGGAGTGTTTAGTGTATGGAGGGCGGGTGTTCCCTGGCCCAATTTCTTTGCTTGACAGCTTTTGACCACAAGGGCTGGTTGTCCCATGCTGATGGTCCTCTACTTCTGTAAATGTGCTGATGAATACTTCTGCTTCAGTCCTGGAAGAGGTGCACTCCCAGCTGCACGCTGTAATGGTGGAAAAGGGGAAAACACAGAGCGTGTCAACACCATGTGGCATCCCAGGAGCTTTGTGCAGCATCTCACCAGGCAAACCACTTGTTTAATGCTCCAGGTGACATCCAGCCCTGTGCTCATCTATTCTGCAAGTGCACAGCAATGGGCAATATGGTCTTCTAAAAGAGCTCCTTCCCCAGCACATTTGAAACAAACCCAAAGAGCCTTCCCCAAATACTCTGCAAAGAGATCTCCTTTGGGAAGAGCACAGCTGTGGTGCTCCATGGGCTATGTGACCAGGCTGTGATATTGCAGCGAACATTCTTTATATTCCCTATGCATTATAGCATTATGTATTATCTTATACACCCACCCACACCGTTCCATATTTATTCATCATTAAACAAATACAATCAACCCACACATTCCAGAAATGCGCTGGCTTGCAGCTAATTAAAACCACCATATACTTCGTTATCCCAGCTTTTTTTTTGGCTCCGGTTTCCACAGTCCAAAAGAAATGAAAAGGAGTTGATTCTGGCACGGCTTTTTGTCCTCTGCCTCCGCATTCCTCGGGGTCTTATGGGAATTGCTCGAATTCTCAGATGTTGTTAAACAATCAAAGAGTAAATATTCCATCACATCCTGATTTTTCTAAAATGGTTGTGGTTCCAGAGAACAGCTTCTGTAAAGGGGGCTGAGCCCGGCAAGCCTGCAACTAGCGGTTACTGAATGGCCGCAAATTAAAGGCAGCCAAAAAAAAAAAAGAAGCAAGCCCAGACCACAAGCGAGTGAGATCGAGACGTGCACTAAAGCGTGGATGAGTTTTCTGTCCGCCGATCGCCACAGGGAAGGATGCGCTTGCTTTGGAGGGACTTCCAAATTGTAATGTGCCCCTTCTCAGCATTCACCCTGCGTCCCCTGATAAAGGCACTGAGTCCCAGAGCCCAGGTGAGATTTAAATGCATAGATTTTGTGCAGGAGCTGCAAGCCCTAATGTACGCATCTTCATAGCTGCTGTCTTCCTCAAACCATCACAAGTGATGTTGTCTATCCAAGGGGCTTTAAATTCTTGTGGAGGTCAAGTTAGACTGTGGGTGTCCCAGAAGAGGGCAGAGGTGCTCCTTCCAACCCAACTTGGCATTGAGGTGGCTTCAGAAGCCACCAGTACCGGCCACCAGTTCTGCAGCACCTTATCTGACACCTTTGGGAAGTGTGACATTTATCATGTTGCTTCTCCTGCTCCCAGAATGTTGCAATCAAATGGTGTGGGCCGTTAATAAAATGACAGGCACTGAAGACAAAAAACTTGGGGTTTAGCTGGAGAAATCTTTGGGTTGCAAGCATACTGGTTAACTGCATGGTTCTGTATTTTCATGAGCAAACAAATTTAGATGTCAAATCTTTAATGGTGACTTCTTAAAAGTAGCCCCATGTCTGGGGATGTTATTGAGAGATTTATTCAGACTAATATTGTTCAGAGATTTAAAATGTGCAACCGAGAGCAACTCTGTTGGTTTGTCCTCAATAGCATACAATACAGATAAAGGTGAAATATGGGTTATACTTATTTTTAAAGGATTTTCATGTAATGTTTTTTCATTTAAATGACTATTAGTTAAAATCCCATCAGGGAGGCAAAACATAAGGTGTTAATCTCACTGATTCAAACATTAATCCTGGCCTCAAGGATCAGCATTTTACCTCACCATGAAAATAATACCTCACTACCTTTTAAACAAATATTTCTTTAAAACTGAAAATTTTGAAAGTTATCATACAGTTTTTAAGTTCAGCGGCATTTTCAAGCTGGTTGCAAAATTTAGTAGCAGTGATTGTAACCACAGAGGTCTGCAGGGGTAGGAGGGGTGAGGTTTGTAGGAGAGGCAATAACATCTATTGGAGCAACTGAGATTTGGAAATATAGAGAAGTGTTGGGCAAATTGCCTCTACTTCTCATATTTTTCTTTTCCTTTCCCTTGTTCCCTCCCCATGGCTTTGCTGCACAGAGCATCCCATCCTTCAGAAATAAATGCTGTATTTTATCCCCCAACAAGAACATCAAGGGACCATCCTTCTGCTTGGGTGTTGTGTTTGCCCAAGCAGCAGGTGACTTCTCCGGTCTTCATCCACTTCAAATCCTCTCGTTCCTCCTTTTAAAACACCGTTGCTTTCAGGAGGGTCGAGATGAAAGTTTCCATTAAAACAAGCCCCCCCACATTGTATGAAGACCAGCTCAGGCGGCGCAGCCACCAACGTGCTGAGGGGATGAGCCTTTCATCTCCCAGCTGCCCTCTCCACCCGGCTGTTTGTCCCGGCCCCAGCAGCAAAGGTTGTTTGTCTTTGGTGCAAGACTTCAGCCCGCGAAACTTTGAAGTTTCCTGCCTGGCCCAGTGTCGCCTACTGTTCCTGTCAGCAGCGGCCAGATAAACCTGATGGGCTCAAGGTGTCCACTCTAATGCCTTCATTGACACGTAGGCTTGTCTTCAATCGCTTGGGTAAATGGCTGAGTGTGGAGATAGTAATGCGTCATTAATCCCCTGCCAGATAAGCACCCTGGTGTATGTGCTGGCCCTCGCTTCCTAAGGCCCTAACAACCCCCAAATCTTACAAATTAGCACCTCACCGAGATCAAAGATTTTGTTTTCCTTTCTTTCTGCTGTTACCTACTGGTAGGGTTTAGGCACCGAGCCCTCTCCGGCCCATGCACGTCTTCCCCCAGTTACAGAGCAAATGGTTAAATTACACTCGCATGAAGGTCTAGGGGCCTGTCCGTGGTCATTTCCTCAAAGAAATAATCTGGGAGAGGGCTTGGAGGGGAAACCTTTTCTCTTACAGGATGGAGATGACATACAGCAATTTAATTTTTTTCATTGACCACATTAAGCTTATGATGAAAGTGGTAAACTCCTCCCAAGGTTTGTGATTACAAATACATTGCATTGTTTGCAATCACAGTTTTAGAGGATACTTGATACTAAACCATATTATCTAACATGACAGAAGGGATATTTCTTGGTGTTTCCTGAAAATGCCCTGCAAAGCCATTGACTGGTCTTGTCCTGCACGACAGACCAAGCCCAGAACAAGTTCTGTGAAAATAGTGTCCTCCGTTGACAGGTCTGAAAAGTGCAATGCACACACACAAAGCATCTTACAAAAGTCAAAATAGTCAAAACACTATTTTAATTTCTCCTTTGACCATGGAGCACCATGCATCTGCATGAACAATGACTACAGATAAATACTACCTTACATACAACATCTTTAGCGTATGTATAAAGTGTGCGGTAAAAGTGAATACTGACATGAGCCATGCTGCAGCTCTCAGTGTTTAAGTCATGCATAGTATGTAACGTGTTTTATATATGGTTGCCCATCATTAAAAAAGTGTCAGAGTGTTTAAAACAAACAAAAAAATTGATATTATGGTGAAGGTGTTAGAGGAGTTGGATCTCCCTCAACTAGCCATCTCAGCAGGCAACCAGATCCGAAATAGGGGCACCTGGAGAGAAGTAGTTGAAGATTCATGTAAGCCAGCTAGAAGAAAATGGTGAAAAAATAAGTATAGTTAAGGCTCAAAGAAATCACTGTGTCTTTTCAGGCAGGGTTCATCACTCTGGAGTTCTCAGGAGGCCTTGAAACTGCTGCTGGGTTTTGCCCTAATACCTTTTTCCAAGAAACAAAAAACGTCCTTTCTTCTCAAAGGCACTCTCCTCCCTCTCCTTATGCAATATCTCAGTGATTAAAGCATCCGTTTAGGATGTGGGAGATGCACATTGAAGTTCCTCCTTGCCTGGAGGGGTTTGGACCTAATCTCCAACATCAGGAGAGCATACAGCCATCTGGGCAAGTGCATAAGCTGAAGGAGACATCTTCACCCCCCCCCCCCCCCCCCCCCCCCATTAAAATGAAAAGAAAAGAGAAAAGAAGTGTTCCTGTAGGTCATACCTGTCATACTTTCGAAGAAGAGAGTTGGCATCTTCCGTTTTATGCACAAAGGTAAGTAAGAAAAAATAATATCCTGGTGAAACCAGGATTTAAATGAAGTTTCATGAAGTTTAATGAAGTTTTCATTTTAAATGAAGTTTCTCTTTTATGCTATTAAGTAACTCCTCCTATCCATGAAAAAAACTGCCAGTGACTTTCCCAGGATGAATGAAGGGTGGTTTCTGTACACAGAGCGCAAAGCTTTATCATCCGTGGTTTGTGCTATGAGCCAATTCCTTGGGTAGGAAAGAAATTATTTAGAAAGCAAATGCTTGTAGCACGTTTAGCAAACACTGCCCAGAAAAAAATGATGCTAGGTTTGGTTTGGCTGTGATGGCTTCAATGTGCCACTGCTTTAACCACAGAGGATACTTCACACACTGGCTTTTCGTGCTCCATTCGTTACAATAACTCGTGTCCTGGACGTGTAGCAGCGTTAGCAGTAGTGAAAGCACATGAAAAAAAATGCTGTTAGTAAAGAATGTATTATTTTAACAATGCTTTAAGTAATTTCTTCCAGAATAACAAGGGGGTTAAGCATTACATCCACTCATTTCCAACATGCCAAACCATTCCTACAGCAAGTCCAGTGGATTTTCTAACTCTGTTTTGTTCAAAAGGGTGGATAATGGATGAAGGAATGGCTCCATACTAAGTTGGAGGAGGCAATGTTTATCATTAGCCTTTGCAGTGATGGACCTTCACCACTGAGGTCCTCCCTTGCCCCCAGCTCCTGGGAGGTCTGCAGTGAGCTGTAGCTTCCTCTGAAGCCACAGACGCAGTGGTGGGCTCTGGAGCCACCAGGACCTGTTGCACCAAACTGGAATTTGGGGCAGGGTGCATTGGCTTTAGCTCAAAAATGAGCTGGATGTATCCATGGGAATACCTATGCAGCTTTACACTAGGGATGGGATTTGGTCACCTAAATGTAGTTACTTGAGGTGCTATGGGGGGATATATGGAACATCTCCAGCTCCTGTTCCTCAGGCTACAGGTCTCCTGCAGGTCCTGCATCATATCTGCTGGTCCCCTTTGGCTGGAAGTGAAAATGAGTGAGTGTTCATAAAGGGTTTTTGGGGCTCCTGGTGAGGTCTAGCAGGCGAGGAGGATGCTAGACCGAACCATTATCTGAAGTCAGGCCACGACAATTGGCAAGTGGAAAAGCAGATGTGAGATCTTCCTACTCAATCTCCTGCCTCCCCTTTTGAAGTGTGAGATTAATGACCATATCAGATTGTTGACTTTACAGAGGCTGTAGTTGGGGCTAATGTCATAGTGTGATACTTCAATAGAGGGAGGACGATCCTCGCGTCTGACAAAAGCAGCTAATAAACAAAGATAAATTGAATGTACTTCCAGGTTATTAATGACTTCCCAACACAGTAATCTCTAGAAACAATAGGGAAATGTTTACTCAGCAGGTTATAGTTTTACTTAGGTTAATGGCTGTTGAATTAACTGGCAGCTTGGGCGATGCATCAGTGTGTGCTTCGCAGCAGCATCCTGCAGGGATGGATCAAATGGTATGTTTTGGGTTGCTGGGGGAAGGAGAGCTCAGCTGTGACCTGTGTCTTCTCCAGTACGTGGAGACACTGGGAAAAATAATTGGAAGCACTCTTCACCCAGTTCCACTCAGAAGATGAAGCACTCTGTTTATTTGCCCGTTTGCCTAGTCTTTCTTCTTCATCTTCAAAGCATTTGGCTAACATTATCCCATTAATGTCCGAGCAAGAAAGGTAAGCAACGGGCACCAGTGTGGGGAAAAACCCCTGTGCTGACGTCTGCAAGCACCGCCAGGAGCTGGCTATGGGGGACATCCACCCCCAAATGGTGCATATTCCCCATACCCAGGGCAAGGAAAGTCCTGTTGCTTATGGGATAAGGATGCTGCCAATGGTATGGGCTGAAGTGCCGCTGCCTGGACTCAGATTTACTGGGAAAACTCAGAGGTGGATGCCTGGCCTTGGTAAGCCCTTTCCAACAGATAAAATTAATTGTCCTGCAGGGTTTTTCTGGAAGTAGGAGCTGAACATACACATGCGCATTCACCCAGGCACCTGAGCTACCAGCAGTGACTGCCCACAGGTAGGGCAATACTGGTTTTAAATACAGGATTTTTTCCCATTTGGAAAAAAAAAGGTTTTCTTTTTTACCCATGGTTGCCCAGTGGAAGTAGAGCCAAAGCGTAAGCAGAGTCACCAAGAAACTGAGGTTTGTTTTTCTATCACTTTTCTGAACAATTTGAACACTGTAATTTCAGCATGTGGTTCAGCTGAAGGCAATCCCACCAGGAAGCTGCAGGACATAGAGTGGTTTCTCCATAGGTAATGGTTCTTTAAGGAAGAATTTATTAATTTCTTCTTCTTCTGCCTTCCTTCTGGCCCAAAATTGCTGAGAAAAATCTCATGAGCCCAGGCTCACGAGGAGGAGGGATGGAGAGGGCTGCACCAGGGCATGAAAGTAATATGGTTTTTAAAGGAAAAGAGGTAAAATTCCAAATATTTGGAGTAGCAACACAACACCAACATTGCTCTCAGCTTTGCAAATCTTTGGGTGTTGCTCTCAATTCCTCACCCGCTGCCAGCCGGAGGGCAAAAAAACCGACATGAATTACATCTGGTCTCATGCTGCCGGGAGCAGTGCATAGAGTCTTACATTGAATTAAAACCTTTATAATAAAAAAATAATAATCTCCCATGCTTTCTTACCTCCCCAGCAAGGATGCCATGAGGGCAGTGTCTCATGTTCTGTGTGCAACGTCTTGAACATGTTGGTTTTTTATCGGGCGCTTAAATTATAGCTTGATCGTCGGCGGTCACCTGCTGAGCGGCGCTGTCGTTCGCACTCCCCATCTTCCTGTCTGCTGGTCATGTCAGAAGGTCGCGCAGCATGAGCGGGTTGATTTATGGGCTTGCCGGAGCACACAAAGGCTTTCGGAGGAAGTTGGAGCTCTCCCGCCAGTGCCTTTCAAGGCCAGCAAGTCGGGCGGCGCGGGGCTGCCGCGAGGAGCTGCCTCCCAGATGAGGATGACGCACCGGCAGCGCGGTGCTGCAGGGAGCGCGCCTGCCTGATGGAAAGGGGCTGCTTGTTTAGGTTTTTTAAGCAAAGATGGAGAAAAAAAAAATCAGTATTAAAAAAATATTTAAAAATCAATATAAAACATTTTTTAAAAGTCATTATAAAACAATAACTAAAACAATCAGTATTAAAAAATTGATACTTTGCCTATAATATCCATTGCTTCTTATTTAAAGAGCTGATGCTGCTCTACAGGAACGTGTTATTGCTTTGGGAGCGATGTGTCTCAAGAGAAACCCAAAACTCATTGTTTTTTTTAAGCTCAGTTTTCCCCTTGTGCATTTGCTGCTCACCTTTCCCAGCGATTTAGTCATCACTGAGTTTTCCAGCTCCACGCAGGCAGGTCAATACCATCCCTGCACCTGAGTCAAGCACAGGTTGCAATAGCCCGTGTGAAAAGGATGAGAGCTGAGTTGAGGTCACTGGCAAATATCCTGGGATTTTTTTAGCCTCGGTTTGAGCATTTGCTGCCTGAAGTCTCATTGATATTTAGTGTTTAAAAAAGCTAAATAAATGCAGCAGCCCCAACATGGGTCTGGGGGGGTATTTTACTTGTGAGGGAGCATTTATTGTCTAGAGAGCAGTGTAACATTAATCCAGACAAACTCACTTTCTTTTTCTTTTTATTTTACTGTTAAAAAAAAAGGATCCTCATGCTGATTTACTAATTCTTTTAAAATTTTTTACCTGATTTTTTGTGATTGTGCGCATGACTTCCACAGCAAGTGTACACTCAGCCTGCGCTCAGCTACACTTCACGTACAGCGTGCACTCCATGTGAAACAGAAGACCTGTAACATGCCCCGATGGCTGTGCTGATTTATGATATCTTTATAGAGAAAGATTAAATTCTTGTTTTGCAGCCTTTTTTTCTTTTATGCAGTAAATAAATGTCCTGGTGGAAAATGCTCCCATGGCTTATTAAGGAGAATGGGATGTCACTTCTTTAGGTGAACACAGAGGAGTAAAGCATTTCAGGTTTTGTGTTGATATCCCATGTTCTTGCCATAATAATTGTAAATCTCTTTTGAAAAAATAATCTTCTAAAGCAGAAAGTATATTTATTTTATGGCTGGGGAGCCATGGCCAAAGCAACCGCAAAGGGCAGTTATCGTTACGTTAATGTGTGTGCATGTATGTGTATAAAAGCAATGAGATATATGTATATTTAGATTATATGTTGATATATGGAGAGTACCATCATGCGTATAAACATTTTCTTTTTCACTTAGGAATGAAGGATGGCGAGAAAAAAACCCCAAACAAGTTCTCTGGCCCTGAAATTCAATGAAAAATTACACTTCAAAGTATCCAACTGTATTGAAAGGGGAAATACTGCAACAGTAGTTTTTCTTGCACTGGTTCATCACGGTGTTGGATACAGTTAAAGGAAAAGTTTGCATGAGTCTCGCGCAGCAAATCAAAACATTTCAGTGAAAGAACCCAGCTTTGAAGGGACCACCTACCATAAACATTATTCTGAAAGCCTAAATTCTTAGCACAAGCATCCAAAGAGTAAATGATAAACAGATGAGGGAGCAAACTGAAATTTCACAGTTGTAACTTTAATTTTCTGCATGTGTCGAAGAAATATGTCTTTTAAAAGAGCAGCAGAGCTGTTTACTATTAACAACATCACTTTATTTACATACAAAGCACCCGGCACCATTCTGATCCACTTGGTCCGACACTCGGAGGGATTACTTCTTGGCTGCTGAGCTACAGTTTAATTTACTGTAATATAACTTTTATTTTTGCTGGTCACTGGTGTGCACCTACATTATAGCGATCAGATTGCATGTATTTTTTTTTCATCTTTAGGTGTTCTATACAGCATATTTCCAGGTGCATACAACTTATATTACTGACCACACTGTGAACAAATAAATTGCAGCAGATGCAATGCAAATTTAGGCATTTAATAGCCCTGGATTGGCTTTTTTTGTTGCCTTCCTTGAAGTTGTCCATCACTTTCTGACCCCTCCAGTAGCGCTTAGCACCCGCAGCATCTGCCAGCACCCTTCAGCCAGCCACACCACCCACTCTGCCACGCCCCACCATTTCCAAATGATTTCTGCTGATTTAATTTTGTCACTATTTTATAAATTAGCAACAAATTTATAAATTAGTTTGACAGCTCATACAGCATTTGGATGTGCAGCTCCAATATATCATGAGCTGTGTGCAGAGGATATTTATGGCTGAGAACAAACAAAAGACCCAACCAAATATACTTTGCTGGCTGTCAGGTCACTGTAGAAATCCTGGAGTTGTCCGAAAAAAAGCCACCACCTGAAATATAAGAGGGCAGTGATGTCTCAGGCCAAATAAAACACACCCACAAGACTCTTTTGTAATAAATAAACAAGTAAATAAAAGGGTCTAATGAACAAACTGTTTGCCTTTCACAAGATGCTGTCGCGCCCTGAGTGCCTGAGTGCTGCATCCCAGCAGCTGCTGGCAGTCACAGTCCTCCCGGTGAATCATCCCCAGCATTTATAAATATATTCCTCAACCAGCAAGTTGCTGGCTTGCCCTGGTACAGCTGAAAGAAAATTATTTTGTCCAAACCCTTTTGATTTTGGAAGTGTCACATGTTTGTGACAGTCTGCTCTGCCCGGTTAGATTTGTCTTGTGTGGAGGAAACCAGACTGGTGGTGGTGGTGACTGGTGTCACCTTCTGAAGACACCAGCATGGTCCAGCAAAACTGGGCATCTTGTGGAGAATGAGGCTTTCGGTGCTTGTGGTGCAACATTTAAGTTCCTAACTATAAATAATGGGAACTTTGGACTGATCTGAGGGTTTAACACCTTCGTGTCCTCAGAAATTCAATTTGTATTTCTGAGACAGCAGGTCCTGGATTTTTCTGTACCTGAGGCAACATCCCACCTTCACTGTTCAATACCAGTGAACCCAGCATTTTGAGACAGGAGTTTGATAAAAGCCATAGGGTTAACTGCCCAAGGACACTTGGGATGCCCATGCCCTCTTAGCACCCTCTTCTTCTATATAATGTTCTTTAAATATCCTTTCTCCCCTATCGCTAATTTGGAAAGTGCATGAACACCACAGATCCATGGGCATGGCCAGATACCCCAAACCCTACCTTGGACATGGCCTCCCCTTTCCCCACCTCCATGGGTCCCAAACTAAATGAGCTTGCATGATCTCTCCAGAAGAAAAATTAACTGTGCCAAGGTAGTTGTGCAGCTGAAAGGGAGCATGGACTCTTTGTATTTGGGAAGAAAAAAAAAAGGCAATGAGCCTAAATCCAGACCATTTCATGGTCGAAACCCCAACCATTTCATTATGGGAAGCCCAGGTCTCCTGTAGCTCCTCCTTGCACCTCCAACCTCACCTAGCAAAGGGCAAGGAGTCAACACAGGGTGAGTTTTTGGGTGCTCCACATCACCGGCCATGACCGAAGACAATCCAGACAGGACTGAAATGGTGATGGTGTTTCAGTGTGGTGGCCAAGTCTTTCCATGCTGCGATCCCCAATAACAGGGTTTGGAAACAGCTACCTTGTGCTCCACAGTCGACGGGATTCAGTTTGCGTGCATGTCTGTCCAGGCTTTAATGAAAGGATCCCGGGTGAAATCTGCTCATCTGCAGTCTCTCATTTCAACGCATCCCTAAGTATACTGTGTGCGCCCTGGAGAACTGGTAACCTACTATCAAGGGCCTGATACTGCAAAATGTGGAGCAATTCCTGGGAGGTGCTGAGCATCTGCAACCCCCAGAAGTCCCTCCGTGCTTCCCAGCATCAAATAAACAGGGAGAGTTATTCCAAGGTCTGCAAACCAAAGCAAGGATCCAACCCAAGCCAGCTCTTGCCCTGTGTTATTTGCATCTTGCTATGTTTAACTCCAGATCTCAGTTTTTAGTAAATTGGGCTTGAAAATTATTCGAGCGGGTTAGAGTTTGGCTGGTGGCTGGCAAACCTTGGGTAGTTATTTCCTGTTCCTGTTATTTAGCTACTTTTACGTTTGTCAGAGTTAATGCGGTAGGCTTTTAGCAGCAGACATTTCTTCTTTTTAGGCTGGAAAGTCTGTAAGAGAGCAGGACGATGAAGTGTGAACTCGGGCCACCAGCCCTGCTGCTGCTTGAAAGCCCGAGAGGATGATGGGCTTGTGGTGGTTGGTGGCCAGGAGTGGGATGTGGGCTCACCAGTTCATACCTCTGGATACCAGACCCAGAGGCACCCTGGCAAACAATCCATATTAGAAGAAGCCAAAGCCTTGCTTTCCAAGATTTTGGCCCTAAAAAAAAAAATTAATGCATGCTCACCTACAATTCTGGCATTAATCTTGGTCCCATTGTGTGCAATGAAATAATTTGCATTTTTTTCCAGCTTGCCTAAAGACACTCGCCAACAAACATGGTGATGCGGGGATGGATTTGTGCAATGAGACGGACGTAGTGGAGCCCTCTGGACCTTGTGCTGCCGTAACACCGCAGCACCACTGTTAATAGAGTTGTACGACGACTGAGTATGTGGCCATGCAATAGCTGTCTTTATAAGCAGCTCATGCAGATGCTGTACCCAGTCAGAGAACGGACCCTTATGCAGCTTTGCTCTCACTAACTTTTCTTTTTTGAAATTACAGTAGTTAGAGAAAAACCAACAAGCCCACATGCGACAACTGGCACGAAAGCAATTTCAGATGGGAGCCCGCCCTGGGTGTTGGCTGCACAGCAGGAGTGTCACCACTGCACGATGATGCTACAGTCTTGCCTTTTAGGACTAAAAGCATCCCTTGGCTAATCATCAAGCCATACTTAATGTAATCATTATTTCAGTTCTGTGCTTAATTCAGTTCACTGCGTAATAAACCTTATTTCACAAAAAAACCCCACCCTTACAATTCTGGGGTAGGATTTTTTTTTTTAATTAATTGTGATGAAACATCTGATGCAGTAAATTAAGAGATATCAAGTCTACGAGTAAAAACGCTAAGTCCTATGTTAGAAAAATAGTTGTTTATGGAGAATCAAACACTGGCTTGAATCACTTACTGTCCTTCTGCTCTTTACACAGAGCTGTCCTGTGGTGTTAGCTGTATTATACATGATTATTCTCCCAAAGCTGTACTCTTGTTCTTACAACAGCTTCATTACTACTTAATTCATGAGCAGTTCAAGGGCAGCTGGACACTTGCCTTTTCTTTTGATCAACCACTGTGACACAGGACAAAGTTTCACTTTCAGTGTAAGAATATGGCCAAAAACCCCATCATTGTCATTGTTATCCTGTCCTGTGTGAGAGCCTTGGGTAAGTGGACATCGCTGGCAAGGAGTCAGGTAATTATAGGACTGAACTCTGCTGAATAATGCGAAATTAAAACCATTCAGGCCACGGTGGTTTCTGGGATGCTTCTTGCTGGAGTGAAACCTACTCACATGAGGAAGGGCTGGCTGCTGGGACATGGTTTTGGGCAGAAGGGCTGAATTTAATTTCATACTAATCAGACCAAACACGGTGCTATTTGTGTGCCCTCTTCCCCAGTACGATGATGTAAATGCTTTCTTAGACATCCCCTGGGGTGCAGCACTGGGAAAAGACACCCAGAATTTACCTTCCAACCATGTATAGAGTGTATTGTAATGCATGTGATACTTTTACTTACAGATTATGGGTTTTTTTCCCCCTGAAGTGTCATGCTTTCCTCCAGTTAAGTCATAGTCACATGGACAAGACCACGCCTTGGTGATCATGGGACTATAGTAGACAAATTTTCTGTAGGTGTTGAGTTGGAGGGGAAAGCTGGCTTGGAAATAAGGGCAGAAAAGGACTATTCCTGTGTCCTGGAAAAAAAGGAGTGATGCCCGGCTGTCGGCAGAGGCAAAGGCTCCTGTATTCTTGCCAGGCACATGGGCAGCTCTATAAATTTTTGCTGGTGTATCCTTGAAATCCACCTCTCAATCCCACCAGAGCCATGGAAAATCTTTGTCTGCTGAAGCCACCATATGCCAGGGCAGAATTAGATTTGAAGCTCAGCTAAAGTGGGGTGTAAGCAGTGGTGTGGTTTTGCCATTCTGCCAAAAATTGATCCCTGTTGTCATCCTCCTCCCCTTCTGGACCCAGCTTGATGTGCTTTGAGGGATAACAGGTCATACCAGTGTCTGACAAATGACTCCGGTGATGCTGAAGGTCACTTTGTGTTACGTGTGTGTGTGTGACCAGCTGAAACATGGCACAAGTTTTGTTAGGCACAAGCATCACTTTTTGATGCCATGGCAAACCACACACTGAGCTCTACTGCTTCCAGGGTGAGTCAACAAGAAGAATGATATTGATAAAAGTTAAGGGAATGAAGATGATAGAGGCTCTACTGTTGCTAGCTGAAAAGAAAATAGATTTTGGACTGCAGCAGTGGAGGGCAGAAATCAAGATGCTCTTGGGATGCCTCCAACCACTGGTCCTGCAGTACTGTGCCATGAGCTGAATCAGGAACCAAATCTAACCCAAATTAGGTTAGAAAAACTTTGTGGGGCCACAGAAATGGAGTGGCCACTGTCCTCCACAGTTGAGGAGAGTATGTGGAACTGAACCTAACTGTCAAACCCACAATGGTGAGACTAGCTGCAGAATAGAATCATAGAATCATTAAGGTTGGAAAAGACCTCTAAGATCATCGAGTCCAACCAAATAGCTCTAAGCTATTCGGTAAGTGGCACACAAACATGCGAGTTCCTTGACATGCACAGGTCTCTTTTTCGTCATTTCATTTTAAAAAAAATTCCTTTCGGGTCCCTGTTTTGCTAGACTGTCAATCCCTTAAACACAACAGGGTTGGTTCCTAGTTGGGGAATAACCACAAGCCAATTAGAAGTTAAATTGTTGAGCAGTATGCATCTAATTGAAGTCTCTACTTTCTGCCTGCTATTTTTAGTGTTTGGACCGAGCTGCAGCTCCACGTAGGGTATAATCATGTTTATTTAAGAGCAACGTGTACCTCAGTGAGAAAAATAAAATCCAGCAGGCAGAGCTGTTTTTTACCAAATATACATGGGCGGGTGGTACACTTCAGGTCTAGACTGCTCTGTCTTTCTTGTGTATGCTATCTCCCATCAGGCATGCATCCTTTTGGCTTCAAGACTCTGCCTGCAATATGTGCACACAAGTGCTTTAATGCAAAGCACATTTTCTCCATTCTTTTATTGTCATTTATTGTCATCTATTATCACCATTTCCCGATCCTTTTCTACGTACATCGGAGCAGTGACAAGAGACTTGGGTTCTGCTGGAGCAAATAGAGGGGCTGACACACTTATAACTTAGAAGGTAAAAAGCTGAAGAAGGTGCCGTGAGTCAGTCCTGAGCAGCCTCCCCTTTCCCAGGGGAGTTTGGGGGTATTTTGGGTATGCTCTAAGGTATTTAAGTGATTTGAAGGGCAACAGCAAAGTGATGGTGTTGGAGTTTCTGGGTAGCTTCCAGCAAGGGGAGGCATAGGAAATGGTTGTTTGCTGGAAGTTTTCAATGTCTAGGCTCCAAACAGTCATGGGACCAGTGGGACTGGGATGGGACAACCTCAACATCAGGTTGGATGTCTTAAAAGTCAAGACATTTTTGTCTATACTTGATGGATGACTAAAGGGCCAGGAAAGGGTGGAAAGAGAAAGCAGGACATGGGAACCAAATCCCATCAAAAATAGGAGAAGAAATGGACCTTTGCAGCAACTTGTCAAGTGGACATAAGAAGGTCAAGACAAGTCAGCAGCAAATCAGAGGGTGAACAGCCATGCGATAGCTGACGTTAGGTTGCAAATGAGACCATCAAGTCAGCGCTGTAAGAGGTGAAGAGCAGGGGGTAAGGACACAACCACGTGGGACATGTGTTAGAATCCAGAGCGGAGATGAGCAGATTCATAATGTGAAGCACAGCCTAAATGATGAGGGAGGGAGAGCTTAAGAGCTTTAAGCAGTTTTTTAGCCAGAGGTTGCAACAGAAGCTTTGGTTCTGTCAAAATACCACATCAGTCACCTTAGCTTTAGTAATGATAAGAAGGGAGATAGGGAGCCTGATTCGTGCCTTAAAAAGCTCTGTCTGTACCATGACTGCTCATCATGACCTAATTTCCTTAAAACACCCAAAGGAAGTAAACAAAAACAAAGCCCCAGCAGAATCCAGTGTTATACTTGTTGTTAGTAACATCTGATTTTTTTTTTATTCATCTCTATTTTATATATGCCTGTTGAATAGCTTGCATGCATGCCAAATCACATTGAGAGGAAAATAGTGGTTTTTTTCCAGGAATTTTGCATACATTCCTCTTTCTCACCACAAAAGGGGTTTCAGTTTGTTTCAGTGAGAAGCCGTGAATTTTATTCAAAAAATTCCCACACTGATTTATCCCATCTCAGTGGCTCTACAAAATATAAAGCCAGTACTAAAAAAAACCCAGCAGTGCCCTTCCTAAAATACAAGCCTGGAAAGATAAGCTTCAGAACTTCATCCTAAACCAAGAAGCACATGCCCTTGCTCCTTATTTTGTTTCAGTGTCAGATGTGAAATCCTCAGGTGGAATTGATTTGAAAGTTATCAAAATGACATTGACAAGGAAAAAATAAAACCTAAAATATATGCAAACTGATGTTCTGAGGCTCAGCAATATTTAAGGGGTAAACTAAGAAATTGAGGTTGTTGAGTTACCCAAACACTCCTATAGAATACATTTATCTTTGTAACAGGCAGATGCAGGCAATGGTCTTCAAATTTTAATGACAGTGAAGGCTTTAAATAGCAGTAAGCTACTTACTAGTAGGAAGTGTTCAGGACTAAGGTGTTATGACAACAAAGAAAACTCCAGCTTTGAAAGACTTTTGCTTTACTAATTATTTATTTAATTACATCCACAGCTTAAGACAGAGTCAGATCTAAGAAAGAATCAAGATGCCCAAATAAGAAGGGTCTGGCTTTCTAGGCCATTGCATTTCTGACACAATGAAGAGTTGCCTAAAAACAAAAGCTGAAAAACAACATCAAGAACATGACATCAGGTCCGGTCCCATCTCCAGGGGGTGTTTAAACACTTCTTGAAGCTGGTTCCCCCAGTCTAAGGGTGATGCTTGTGTTGCACAGCCATATTCACATCAACACAGTAGGCAGGATGTCATGAGCTCACAGGACGTGGCACCATCCATAGAACATGCCAACAGGACCCTGTGTAACATCAGAAACGTCATATGGCAGAACCTGGCGTTCTCCCAAACCCAGAACCAAAGTTCAGCAACATGGACAGATGATCTGTTAAGCAGCAGATGAGTATGGGAAAAATGCAGACATGAGGGCTGCAGCTAATACCTGGGGTTGCTCAACAGCACAAAAATCAGGTGCTAGACAGCTTCCAAGTGTTAGAAGCATTCACCACTAGTTTGCTGACGATTACTGTATGAACTTTAATAACAAAAGGTCAAACAGCAACCTATAGGGTAGCACGCAACTCAGTATTCAACATGTCAGTAAACTTTTAAAGAGCAATGAAACCTGGAAGATCTGCAAGGGAGAAAACTAATATTCTTCTGCCCAGCTGGTTGCTGTTGTGGCATTTTAAAATGCTATGGTACCATGAAGACTCCACTATAAGTGCAACAGGCATTTATAATCTATGTGGTACAAATAAGTCCACAGAGGCAGCAACAGGATATTTTGCTGGATAATAAGGATCCTACCAGAATTGAGTGCCATGATGATTCCTTGTCCCAAGTTGTCAAAAAACCAAACAAACAACAAAACCCCAAACCACCCCTTGATGGGCTTTAAAAGGGATCCAAACAAGCTTTACAGGTCAGATGGAAGCTGGAGGCCTCTTTTCCCAATACAATGCTTTGGCCAACAATTAAATGACATTTAAGAACATTATATCTAAACCAAAATAAATATAAGTTATTTACAACTCCGGAAAACCCTCATATTTAGAAATTTTCAATGCATGTGACATGATCTGAAGGAAAGGTTTTCCCCTCCCTGCTGATCACTCTGACTTGCAGTGGCATCAAAATATAACCTGGGAAACACTAAGTTGGTTTCTCCAGGAAGCCATCACACCTCTCCTTGCCAGTGCCTCCACTTAGTGTGGTAGGACCATTGCAGCCGCTGCCAGCTTTCAACAACATTGAACTTGTGCTGTCCTTAGCTTCTGAGCTCCCGGGAGAATATAAAAATCCTACAACAAAGATTAAAACACTTCAATAATTTAGGTCACAAGGGCTTCCCTTTTGCATTCCTACTGCTTTCTAGTTGATCAAATAGGCTGACAGCAGCTGGTACCAACAAGCGCTGCTGGCTTTCTGATGAAAATTATATTAGACTGCTTGGGCAAAGGGCATCCAGCTCAGAAACGGGATTAGCCCTTTATCACTCTGCTGGGAGAAGATCACTGGCACGTGGCCAGGTCCCCATCTGCCTCCAAAGGTACTTCTCGCCAGGGAGGAGATGGAGCTCTCCCCAACACATGATTGGGACAAAATACTTCAATATTGCTCATAACAGCGCCTTGTCTTGACAAGAGGAAGCCAAGACAACATCTTGTATGAATAAGCCTTCTTTAAAATTCACATAAATACTCTGGGGCAACATTGAGTTTGAGTAGAAGCGTCGCTCGTGAATGAAGGTGTTGGCCCCAACCAGCATGGGGATAGAGAGGTTGGGCTGTTTCCTCAGCAAAGATGCCTGAACAAAAGTAGTGTACACCCCATAACACTGACAGTCTTAAAAAAATGAAAAGCTACTCATAGAAGCAGATTTCTGCACAAAGGATTTGTGTTTTAGGCTGAAAGCTCAAAACCCCATGAGATTAAGAGGTCCCTGTGGATGGGAGTGGAATAAAGTACCATCTGAAAACAGCTCCAGGCTCTTGCCTTACCTCCTCTCTGAGTGCAGCCCTCAGAGGTACGCCCCATGAGTTTTGGTATGCAAGAAGTAAGTCTCCAAATAGGGGAAAGATCTGGACTCATTGCTCTCACGGCCATCACTCATCCCCCTATACAGGCTGGGCTGCAGCCAAAAGAAATTACATTTCTTGGATGATCATTTATGGTCAGGCATTCCTTCCTGGCTAAGGCAGCTAAAGCCTCACTAATGAGACATCTAGGACAGCAAAGCCACCGTGATAGGGAAGGATCAGCACAGGCCAGCCCTTTGGGAGGATGGGCAGTTTGGGAAGACCTAAAGCCAGCAGAGACTTGCTCACATACAAGTTAAAGAGGGAAGAGCAGAACAGAGACCCCCCAGCAAACATTTGTGATGGAAATCAGCTCCATTAGCATTTCACTTCTCCACTTCCCAACCCACACCCCATGGACCACAGCCTGCTCTCACAAGCTGAGAAAGAGCTGCCATTTGCATGAACCTTCCCAAGCTCCTCACGGAGACGAGATGACCTCAGCTTAGCAGTGGGTGCAAAAACCCTGCTTTTCATTAGAGGAGGAGTCAAGGGAGGCTCTCCACACTTCTAAAAAAAATGGACTGTGGCAGGACTTTTTATACTCTCCATTCTCATTCTGCTCTACATCAATGGAGAGATGCTCCTCGAATGTGCAAGCTAAAATTAATTAAATTATTAAAATTAATTATAGTTTTGATTTACTGTTCCTTGTGTGAATCCAGTTATTCTGAAAAAGAAGCGTGAAGTCCAGGTCCTACCTGACCAGGATTATCTGACTTCTTACCAAGTTGTAAAGTTATCATTTTGAAGTGCCACCTGTGCACCACGAGGCTGGCTATAAAGCTACAAAACCCCTGTGGATCAACAGAAAAATAGAGAATTAATGTTAAGGTGCAAGATCAAAACTATATAGAAATACTTTCATCTGTGCTGAATTGGCTCTCAGGATTAAAAAAAAAAGAGCAAGTGAACCAATTTTGGAACATGTTCTTCCACACTTTGGTCTTCTGTTCATTAGTGATTTATGATGGCATTGGTGTATTTTTAAGTCAATGTCATGAAACCCAAGAATATTAAGTAGCGCACAGTAAAATTAAATATTTAATTTTGTTTTTTTCAAAGCACATCCACATTAAGGCAAAAGCAGTTACGCAACCTGACCTGCTACAAGAAGTCCTTCACTGGGCATGACAAATAAGGATGGAGGATGTGCTGCTCACATCAGCCTGGAGTTTCAGAAGGTCCTTTCAACAAGGACATCAGGACAGAGGATGAGACAGGGCTCAGAGTCACTGCTGGCTTGCCAGGCTTATGCTTCCAGTGATGAAGCTCTTGCATAATCACTTATTCTTCTCAAAATCAGCATCTTGAACCAATTACATCTTTTAAAGGAGGTTTAGTTTAAAACTAAAATTAAATAAATAAATAAAAATAGACCAACACTTCCCTGTGGGTCCGACACCCACATACTTACAGCCCTAGATCATATTCTCCAAGAGGCAACAGCAGGGCCTTAAGGAGCCAATACTCAAGAAAAACAAAAGTAGTAATTAAAAAAAACCCCAACCCCCAGACACTTATAATATCATCCTTCCCACTGCCAATAATCAGCATTTAGAGATTTCTTCTGCCGGTATTTGCATCCGAACCTCTGTCTTCATTGAATTTGCCGTGTCCCTATGTGACTTGATTTATGAGTTTTCAATTTTGTGGCCACCAATTACACAACTTGGCCGTGTGCTGGGTTTGTTTTAAACCCACTGGCTGAACAGTCCATCTCCTTTTTGCATTGTAAGAAAAAAATAACCACTAGGTCACCTCCTCAGCATTGTTTACAGCTTTACAGACCTCTCATACCCTCCCTTAGTCATCTCTTTTCCAGCTGAGAAGAGCTGCCAAACCTTTCCTTGTATGGGAACACGCTCTCACCTCCTTACCCTTTATTTTCCATAGTTCTGCTATACGATATGCTTCTGGAGTCATTTGGTAATGCCATATAGTCCTGCAATATTTTCCTAGTCTGCTACTGAGATTTCTCCCTGCCCCCCCAGCGCAGATTTACCTATCCTGACTCTGTATCACCTACGGACTCACTATTAAAAAAAAAAAGGGGGGGGTGTAAAAAAGTAAGTAGAGCTGTAAAGCACAAGTCCCAGCACCCATCCTTCTAGGATATCATCACCTCCTTCCACCACAAACAACTACTATTTGTTCCCATGGCTTGCTCCCCGGTTATTTCAAAGGAGGGGAAAACCTTTGTTTTCTCCAGCAGCAGCAGCTTCATCCCTTTGGTGAGGCTCCTCACCAAGTTCTTTGCAATCAGCTGGATCACCTTCCTCTACCTCCTTGTTGATTCCTTTAACCGCTTCTCCTAGACTGGCAAAGCACCACTTTCTCATGCAAAACTCACGCTGACTCTTTGCCCACTCCACAATATCCATCCATTCATCTACAGCTGCTTCTCTTTACTCACCCAACCATTCAGATTTGGGATTTGGAGAGGTGGGGGACACCCCTGCCAGATGCGCAGAGGGGGGAGGCTTAACATCCCATTGTGGCCCAGCGGCACCTCTCACCCTCCCTAGCCAACCCTTTCATCGGTCTATGGCCATTTGCATGCTGATGAACTTATTACTCACTTAAATCACCTGCTAATGCGTCCCCTCCCTCACTGAGAGGTAGATTAGAAGCTCTGCCCAGAAATGCCCTCCTTAAGTATCTCAGTTATCCTCACCCCCCTCTTAAGGTGTTAATTAGGGACACAAGTCAGGCACTGGGGGGGGGGGGGGGGGGGGGGAAAAAGAAACGCGGGCTGTGGCTGGGCGGGGGGGGGGGGGGGGGGGGAGAGGGAAAAAGAAAAGCTACTTAGGAAAAAAAAATAGTAATACACATCACTTTAGATTAGCAGGGATGTAGTATATTTGTTTGAAGAAGCACAAGGCATGGAGGAAACCATACCTTTAATGCTCTGCAAGGGGTGATGAGGAGCTGGGCCACCTGGATGCTCTGCTTCCCACCCCAAGTGAGATCAAGTTTTGCTTCACCAAGCCCTCAGCTGAAAGACTTACGATACAGAGCAGCTTAAGCAGGTGGGTTAACTCCCCACAGGAAAAACCCAGCCCCAAACATAAGGGAAAACAAACCAAAAAAACCCAAAAGCTTTCTGTATTGTATTACATCTGTAAAGGTTTTCACCTGCTCTCTCTCTGTTCAGGGCTTTCATCTTTCTGAGCCAAAATGTGCAGTTTTCTGCTTTGTGTCAGGAAAGGTGAGTATTAAAAAAAAAGGCCACCCATGCCTGTGGGTGGATTTAAGGACTTTTGTAACCCTTTCTTGCACTCTGTGAGTACAGAGAGGGGTTTCATTCCTCAGACAAGTGTTTTTAATGGCATGGGAGTTTAGTTTTAAGTGTGATTTGAAGGTCGGGGGGAAGCAAGAGGAGCATGAGCATCTATTTTAAAGCTTTGTTTAAGAACAAAAGGGATGTTTCTTGTGCTATAACTTGTGAAAGTATTTTCTGAAAGAACTTAGGAAGAAAATTAGAAGAAAATAGTATTTGCCTCCCCAAAAACTCATTTCACCACAAATCACAGTAAAAACTGCGCTGTGTCCCATCCTCCCCACTTCTTCCCGTGTAAGATTAATGCCTTTATGCCAATATTGTCATCAGGTACATCAGAGAGGGGCTTTCTCATGATGCTTCTGTGAAAGCATCTCTTTGAAATCTGTACCCACAGCACAGAAAAATCATCTCAGGAAAACTGTGGCATAGTTGGAAGAGGGATTAAATTTTCTCTCGAAATCATTGAAGCCATCTGCATTTATACAGCCAGTGTCATGTGAGGGCTGGGGTAGGGCTATGGGGTTCTAGGATGTTGCTTTATTATTTTTAGCCGGGTGCTGCAGAGATGCAAGGTGTATATAGCAAGCCAGTGGTTAAGAGTCCAGAAAGGGCTTCCAAAAAAAATTAGACAAATTAATAGCAAATTGGCCCATAAATGAATATTGAAGTGAATAGGACCTTTTAAACCTGTAATACTGCAATTGTAGCTGTCGGGAGAGTACACGAAGGAGTGGACTGCAGACACTGATCCAGCCCATGCAGACCCCTTAAATACTGTGTCCTGCCACCGTGGGGGCTCAGACCCCACCAAGTTACATGCTGCTTTTTTATGCTGCCCTCCTTTAGACCCTTGAAAGTTAAAACTTTGGAGGGGGTATCACCAGCTCCTTTCCCATGCTTCCACTAACCTGGGAAAAACACTCAGTTTAAGGGATGAGTGAGGCAAAGTGCTATACCCTCATGCTCTGCATAGGGCTGTGCTGCCTGTAAAGCAGTGACAACAGGAGCGTGCTTATTTGTGCTCTGCCAGGGCTGAAGCCACCCTTCCACCTGCTGTGCATGATATAGGATTTAATTTGAAGGACAAATGAAGGGGAAGGGTTATATTTGCAGAATGCTGTAAAGCTGTGCTGCCAGCAACCAGTCATTAGGGAAGGCTGCTTTGCAATACTTTGGGTTTTTGTTGTTATAAATAACAATATTTAACTTTATAGAGCTTTACTGTTAGCTCTTCCAGACCTATGACCAGGAACAGCGAGTAAACAAGAGGTACCAAACCTCCTTATCCACCAAAACCTGCTTCTTTTATTAGCTTTTCTCTTTGCTTAGAATAAGGTTTTTTTCCTGCCTTTTTTGGGGGGAATAGTTTTGTTAGAGAGGAGACAGGTGGGGGAAGCGCATCCTGAGATACCTTTTACTATGGGTGTTACTGGATTGTGTGTCATGTGCTGAAATAACGTGTTTCTCCGCATCTTTTCTCTTTGGATCAGAGCATGAGATCCAGATCTGGACACACCAGCCAGTTCAAACTTAAGGGCTTGCCACATCCCATTTATTTCCAAGTCTGATTACTATATGTTCAACTTACCATACGCCTTTTTTTTTTTTTTGAGGTTGCGTGTGTTAATTCAGGCATATCTGAAATATGGAACATCTGCCAGTGGGGAGATGAATACAGGAGGGACTGTGGTGATGCTGCCTATTTATTCCTTGGGACATCCCAATGCTCCCACCCATCTTCCGTTTATCCACATTTCTGAGTTGCTGTTGGCACTAAATGAATATTTTGACTTCTCAGGCTGCTGAAGCCCTAATGCAGGTTCATGTCCTGGAGGCTGAATGATGCATGGGGACAGAGAAGGCTGAAAACCTCTCCCTTAAAGAAACGTTTTTTTAAGTCTTAACAGACATGGGTCATACTGTCACGATTTTTTTTTCCTGAGGGATGTTACTAAATCAAATTTCTTGGTTCTCTACTTGAAGAACAGACCCCGAAAGGTCAAATGGGGCAGAAATGGGAAGAGATCCTGACTACTCGCTGAGATGTGGTAAGAGGAAGGGGGAAAAAAAAAAAAACCACACAAAAAACCACCACACAGAAAAAAACCACCACAAAACCATTGCTTTTGTGAAATCTAGCCATGAAACTAATTATTCTGGAGATCTGCTGCGTCAGCATCCATCCTGCTGGCGATGGGCATGGGCCACAGGAGACAGACGCAACATGTGCTTTGGAGGTCCCTTATGCCTTGTGTCAGACACTCAGTGCTGACCTGAGCGGCTCCTCTTGCCTAAAAAGGACTGCTAAAATTGCTCTTTTTTTTTTCCAGACTGAGAAAGAGAAGAAAATCAAGGCATAAGCAGCATAAAGTAATTTTTGGTTAATGCGTGGACAAGTACACAGATGGCCAAACTGTCCGAAACAAAAGAGGATAGAAAACATGGTACTAACAATGACAAGAAATGGTACCCAAGGTTTTTTAGGCTGAAATAATCACTTCGTTAAGGTATCTGAAGTGCCAAAGAGTGCTGGGTTGTCACTGCAAGGCCATCCTGGTACTAAAATGTGTCTGCAAGGATGGAGCTGGGTGTGATGATGCTGAGCTCCACGTCCACCCGAGCATGCTTGCAAGTGGGCAAGGTTTGATATAATGTGATTCTGAACCAAAAAGATGCATAATTGGTATTTAATGCACCATGAACATATTTTTCACTGCCTTCAGAGGTGTCAAAGCTGTATTGGTCTACCTGGGAAGGAGAGAGTGCTGTAACTGTATGGAGAAAAAAAACCTAATGACACTATTTTATATGTACTAGGGATAAAATATGCCACTATTGATGTCAGATCTGAACTCACCTAAATAGTTACTGATGCTTTTATTCATAGCCAGGTACCTTCATTGCTCCAGTGCTATTGACTATTACTGGGCATAATCATCATTATTATTAAGTATGTTATGAAATTATTAATTTTTAATAGATTATATATTTTTAAAAAGTATTTTAAAATGTGTATTTTTAAACAATTTTTGAAGCCTTGCACAGTGATTAAAGCAGTAAACTCAAGGCTTTGAGTCATGAACTCTTTCAGGGGGCTGCTTCAAACCCCAACTCATGCTGCAACCCTGGTAAAAGCTGCTCCTGAGCACAGACCCAGGATGGTGAGACTTAAACATGTGCCGTCCAGCAATGCCACTGCACAGCATCACTGTGACCTGCAGATCGCTATTTAGCTTGTGGCATCCACAGCCCCAGCCACAGTCGCTCTGGCTATAGCAGCCTTCCTGGTTGCTGCAAGTAGTTTGATGGGGACAAACTCCCCAGTGCATTTAGGTGGTTTAAGGAGCACCAGTGCTTTACCTTCCGGTTTGGGGCAGCTTTGGCTGTTCTCAGCCTGCCTGGATGCTGCCCAGCCTTTAAAAGAGCTGGAGAAAAGACATGGATGACCCCTTGCCTGTGCAAGAGGAAGGCTCCTTTTTAATTATTTCCCTCTACATGGGGCTGTGTGCTCCCTCCTTTGCATTTTCTGTAGCTGTGGGCTTGGTTCAGCACCAGCTGGTACTTGCCGACTCCTGTGAGAGCTGCAGTTTGCCTTTGTATTCAGCAATCTCATGTACCCGTGCAGTCCCCGAGGTCCCTAAATAGGCAGCGTTAACGCTAGAGGCACCAAACACTAGTGATCAGGTTGCATTTTAAAACAAGATGTGGCACTGCTGGAGCATCCCTGCAAAATTTGGGACACGGTGCCCTCAGCGCCACCCGGGGATGCACTGCTTTGCAGTCAGATTTGGACTTTGGATACAAAGCACTTTTGGATTGTACAGGGAAGACTCTGGCATGGCTTTTCATCCCAAACACCTTCCCCAGACTGCAGGGAGGCCAAGAGCAGCCTGCCAGGTACGCAACAGGACACAGTTACAGCACTGCACTTGCTGCTCACCAGCCCCATGCTGTGTCACATGGCCCCTGCTCTCACTCCACACGCATTTACAACCACTTGCAATAGGCGGACAGTACTAGAAGCTAAAGGATGTGGGAGAAAAAAATGCATTCTTGCAGCTTTCCCTCCCTCCAAGCCATCCCAAAAGGGAGCAAACTCATAGTAACAGGCTGCAAAGTGAAGTGAAAAGCAAGTCTTTATTGTGCATGGAGCAAAGATTGCACTGATGGAGCCGTTGAGATCAGCACCTCAGCACCGTCCTGTGGTCAGCCATGCGCCGTGGTCCAGCACAGCCCCTCCGGTGACCCTTCACTCCCTCCTCACCCCATGGAAAAATCAGGCAGACGGGGGTTTTGCTGCCACCTGCCCTTCCCAGAGACCTGGCCACACTGCCCATCCTTGGCCCTGCATCCAGTGGCCAAAGGGTATCAATGGCTACCATGGCACACTGTAGTTCCTGAAAAGCAGCTGAATAAATAGTGATAACCAAACGGCCTTTCCTGTGGGGTGCCAGTGATGAGCCACCCCCCCCCTTTGGGCATTTCCCACTCCCCGGGTGCATCTCCACTCCTGTGGGGCAGGGAGGGACCATGGTGGCCACGTGCAGGCAGGGACACGCAGGCAGGGACGCACAGGCGTCTCAGGCTGATTTTAAAGAACGGTTTATTCGCTCGGAAACAGACGGTCGCATCCCTTTGACCTAGATTTAAAAACCCAGTGTGTACAAAGTCACAGTCACGGCTTGAAGAGCACAAGGCAGCACCCTCGGAAAAAAAAGTCATTAAAAGTCCCAGCATTATGTACAGCTAAGTGCCAGCTCGAGTATTCACAACACAGTAACGTACTGCAATTAGTCGCTTAAAAGTAGTTCCCTCGAGAAACAACCTTCTGCTCCGGCGGGGCCGGAGTCCATCCCATCCTGTCCATCCATCCATCCGGCAATGCTCAGTGCCGTTGGCAGGTGTGCAGGCGGGAGGCATCAGTGGGGCCGTGCTCTCGCTGGAGGCGACACGCCAGCCCCTCGGCGCACTGGCACCGCTGGAAGATCTCCAGGCTGTGGGTGCCTTTCCGACGGTGCCGGGCTGCCACCTGCCCTTCCCAGAGACCTGGCCACACTGCCCATCCTTGGCCCTGCATCCAGTGGCCAAAGGGTATCAATGGCTACCATGGGACACTGTAGTTCCTGAAAAGCAGCTGAATAAATAGTGATAACCAAACGGCCTTTCCTGTGGGGTGCCAGTGGAGGACCCCCCCCCCCCCTTTGGGCATTTCCCACTCCCCGGGTGCATCTCCACTCCTGTGGGGCAGGGAGGGACCATGGTGGCCACGTGCAGGCAGGGACACGCAGGCAGGGACGCACAGGCGTCTCAGGCTGATTTTAAAGAACGGTTTATTCGCTCGGAAACAGACGGTCGCATCCCTTTGACCTAGATTTAAAAACCCAGTGTGTACAAAGTCACAGTCACGGCTTGAAGAGCACAAGGCAGCACCCTCGGAAAAAAAAGTCATTAAAAGTCCCAGCATTATGTACAGCTAAGTGCCAGCTCGAGTATTCACAACACAGTAACGTACTGCAATTAGTCGCTTAAAAGTAGTTCCCTCGAGAAACAACCTTCTGCTCCGGCGGGGCCGGAGTCCATCCCATCCTGTCCATCCATCCATCCGGCAATGCTCAGTGCCGTTGGCAGGTGTGCAGGCGGGAGGCATCAGTGGGGCCGTGCTCTCGCTGGAGGCGACACGCCAGCCCCTCGGCGCACTGGCACCGCTGGAAGATCTCCAGGCTGTGGGTGCCTTTCCGACGGTGCCGGGTACACACCTGCCCTTCCCGCAGCACTGGCTTGCAAATTTTGGACCAGAAGTGACGGGCGCAGCACAGCCCGGCCGCACAGTCTGACGAACGCAGGCAGAAGTCCCCTTCCTCACCTGCATGGGGACAGCATGGCATGTGCTCAGCCTGGGATGCTCCCACGGGGGGATGGTGGGGCAGGTGGGTATCCCCCACGGGTGACAGTGGACACCAGGGCAGGGTGGGCATCCCGGACCGACCCCATGAGGGACAGTGGGGCAGGGTAGGCAGCCACCCATGGGGTACAGTGGGGTCACAATGCTGGGGACCCGCTTACCTTTGGCAGTGGGGAGCCAGGCGGGAGCAGGCGTCCGGCGGGGCAGCACCTCAGTTCCGATTTCGTCCAGCTCGGCGGCGCCGTGGGGAGGTTCTGGGGGGCTGCAGAGCCCTGCGGGAGGCAGCGGGACGCCTGTCAGCC
>NW_008825613.1:873386-885224 GCF_000699105.1 Pygoscelis adeliae
CAAGTGCAGTAGCAAAACCCAATTAATTAAATTGATTTTTCATTATGACAGCCTCTTATTCTTTTTTTTTTAAGCCGGGTTTGAAAGAAAATACAGGCAAAAAGCCTAAACACCGCAGCGATGCCCAAGCTCACCATAAATATTTATTCCCGTAGGGGTGGGTGATTTCAGGCATTGCAGTCCTGCCCTTAAAACCCCAGCAGCGCTCACCCACCTCCAGCGCGATGGGCATCGCTGTCACTCTGCGGGGAGCTGCTATCAGGTATTTCAGGCCCAAGAGGCTCAAGCCGGGCTAATAATTGGCTGGGAAAGTTTCGGCGAGCACCTAACGCAGGTGCTGGCGGAAGCAGTGCCGCTGAGTCAGCGGCTGGCAGACATCCCTGCCACAGTCAGGTGAACCGGGGCCTTGCTATTTTTAGCCTGCAAGAATGAAGGCCACACCTTGCCCCGAAACCCCTGTATTCCCTTTGCAGTTTCAGGTGAGGGCCACGTCACCCTGGGCTTTTTATTGTATTACTAACTTCTGTGATTGCTGCATCCTGCAAAATCATTTCGTGGTGTTTCCTGGCTCCTGCTTAGGCAGTTACCAAATTTATTTCCCTCCTGGGAGGATGTTTTCTTGCTCCTTTTCCCAGTTTTTACCCGTCTCTGTGTCCACATAGCACTGAAGTACACCCTTAACCTTGACCTTGCTGAGATTTAAAGAAGACAGTTGTGTCACTTGGGGGCTGAGCAGTTTCCCAGGGATGGGTTTAAATCCATCGGGACAGGCAGAGTCTCAGCATCCTGAACGCTGCATCATCCTGCGTACAGAGGTGATGTCTTCATGACATCCCATGGCTGTGCTGCCATTAATGGCTGTGCCTCCATCACCACCTCTTGGCATTTCCTGTAAGGGACGGTGATGACAAGGACACCATTGTTTTTTGACATGGGTGTTGTTTGCAGTCACATCCCATCTATGGATGATGCCAACTCATGTTGGAAATACGGTCCCTTCCCAGCTGCGTGTCCTGGACTCGCTTATATTGGCATCAGTCAAAACATAAAGTGGATTCTTCATCCCTGAAGACTAAACATGCTGCAAATGTGCTTATCGCTCAGTACATTCACAGAATAATTTGGGTTGGAAACGAGCTGTGGGGGTCACCCGGTGCCAGCCCTGCTCGAAACAGGACTCCCATTGGCCTCAGACCCCTTCGGCCAGGCTGCTCGGGGTGATGCCGGTGCACAAATAAGCACTAAAGTATAGTAACTGTGGCCATTTGCCTTTGCGTCCTGCAGAAAATCTGGATCCCGGTACTAATCTCTTAAGTGCCATATATTTTGTTAGGTTATCTCTTACGGCGTATCATCATAAATGAGAATAAAAAACCCGATTTAATCGCTAACCAGAAGAACTCTCCCAAACTTGGCTTCTGTTGTGGAAGAAAGCCACTGACACACGGTTCAAAAGTAATTATTTTTATTTCAACTCTATAAAGTATACAACAGGCACTCGGCAATTACAGCTGCAGGGAAAATACAGAGCAAAACAAAAGCGGTTAAGTTTATGAAAAAAAGTTCTTAAATCTACATCAAAAGAGTGCAACCGGCCAACGACCGGTGGATGACCGATGTTTTTCTGACAAACAAAACCTCTTTCATGTAAGAAGAAAACTGGAGAAAATAAGAATATAAAACAAAGGGCCAGTGTAAAAGCAGCGTAAGCTGGGACTCGGGATGATAGGCAACTCCAAACGAGAATTTCCCCTTTTGCCGGTAAAGCCCTAAAACCGCCCAAGTCTCAGCGTCACGCCTGGTTTACGTGGCTGGGGAGCTGCGGAGGACGAGGAGCTTCCAGCTTTCCAGCTCAGCTCTGCAGGAGTGCCGAGGGCTTGCCTCCGCGGTGGGTTGCATATCGAAGGAGTCAGGGGAAAAGCATGGATCCTGTTTTGTTGAGTGGTGCAAACCAGCTACGCCTTTGTGTCAGGGTTTCAGGTCAGGTTGCACACCGAGTCGCTCATCATTTTTTTCTGGGTGGGAGATCTCTAATGGGGTTTGTATAAGACAAGGAGGTTGGCGCTGGACGGCACAATGGGTTGAATCTGCACAGCTTAGCAAAACAGGAATACCTGTCTACAGACTGATAGGATGTCATATATTAATTTGACCCGCACATAACATTTATACATTTCACAGAAATGACTCTGTATCTCATTAACAGATACACAGCTCTGGTACATTGAACAGAAATAAGAGAACGACTTCATCATTTCTGTAATTCATCAATATTATATAATAAAGGCTTAGAAATTGGTAGCAGAAAGAACTGTAAAACGCAGCAAGCTAAGAAAGGACGACATTTTGAGGTGTGTTTGTCTTTGTCATGCAGCATAACACCAAATCTGTAAATTTTTTTTTTTTAGGATGCCATGGATTTAAGGCACTTGCAACAATGCCAGATAGCTAGTCATGTTCTAAAATTATGGGACAGATGAGTTAACAGTACAGTTGACATAAAGTTTAATAATACTGACAATTATGACATTAATTCAAGTCTATTGATCTAAAAACATTACATTACAAATAAGAAAATGAAGTAATAATGCCATGGAACTCTAAAAAGAAAAAGTTATATGTGTACCACAAAGTATCAACACGAAAATACCTATTTACATAAATATTCGCTTGTGGTCCTGTTGTTAAATAAGAGTTTGCTATGGATAATGCAGCACTGTGAGAAGCTACGGATCGTCTGTGTCTTAGCGACACCAATCTTAATACACTCGTTTTAAATATGGGAGCTGATTTCCCCTTACGTAAATACGCCGTCGTCCCATATATTAAAAAAGGAGACAAAGAAGAAAGGACAGTAAGTGGAAACACAGAGGCAATCCGTTGTTGTGAATATATATATCTATCTATAATGCAACTCAAATATATTACTTATAAATGAAAGCGTTTATCATATACATATGCTAAGTATGTTGTTTAAAGTATGCTTAGGAAAGGTGATGGAAGTCGAGTGAGGTGTTTGACATCAAAATAAACTTATATTCGGTACAGTGCATGCTGCACGCTGCAGGTATTTATTACCGTGCGTGGCACAAGGAAAAAGGGATAGGAAAAAGAAAATAACCCATCAGCCCATTTAAAAACCTTCTTCCCGTAATGTTTCCGGGTTGCTCCCCAAAATTGTTGTGATGGTCCTTCCTCCCAGCAACCCCTTGACTGACCACTGCATCTCAGCTACTGAATATCATCATTTTGGGACAAACTCCTCTCTATGTTCTTCTATAGAAAGTTACCAAACGCAACAAGTTTTCTCCTCCAACGTCACCGTATCCATCAAGTGAAAAAGCGGGGGGATGCGAGTAAAGAATTCGGCTTTTAGGCAGCAGCCTGTTTGCTAAGATGCCTAGTGATTATTTTAGCCCTAGTGTTCAGCATTGGCTTTCAGTGTCTTCCATCCCTCAGAGAAAGGCTGAAAAGCAATCGTGTATTTGCCCTATACGAGTAATTCCCGGGAGACGTAGTTACTGTCTTTTCCCTATGGTTTTCAAGGTAAACAAGTTTTAATGATTAATGAATACCTGAAGTTATTGTGCCGATGGTGTCACCTCACCCTTCTGAAAACTAGAGAGCAAATTCAGCGACACAGACTGATTTTGAAGGGGTCGCGATGACCGAGCTTTTTAGTTTGCTGGCAAACAACAGACATTGTTGATGCTGTCAAAGAAGGGGAGAAAATATCTTTTTAATACACTCTATTAAGTCACTTTCATTAGGAACATGGGAAAAGAGTTGGCATCTAGCATCAGGGAAATAGTTTTTTACTGTTAAAACATAACATTTTCCATGTACTATGTAGGCAAAAGTCATATAAATGACTTCAGAGCAAAAGTTCATCTTTTGACTTCCAGCATATACAACAGCTCTTGGCAGCTCTGAGATGAAATGGGGCAGCATCTGCTAATTTTTTGGGGCAGGTTCTGTTATAGAGACTGAAAGCTGATAAACTTTTAGTCCCATGCATGTGCAACCAGCAGGCATCCAGGACAGGATTCCTCTGTTATGTCCTACAAATCAGAAGAGACTGCACTAAAGCAAAGGAAAAGCAGTGGAAGTGAGGGAAAAGTGTACACACACTAATACCGTTTTCCCCAGCTCTTTTTTTCATATGAGCTGACTCGGCTCTAACCATCCCCATGCCTTAACATGGTCACTGGGGTCCTGGTACACTGGAGACACAGAGACCTCACATGAACACATCCAATATCGGTTTTCCATTTAATTCCACTGACTTTTCTGTGGAGCTCCTTAGTCTGGTGAGGCATTAGGATTACATTTTTATGGGCAATATTACAAACAGAGGCAGAAAACTGGCCCTGTACTACCTTTTATTTTAACTAGCTTTGTACTAAACACGGAAAAGATGCAGACATGGAGACGTAAAGTCATCTAAGAGCATGATGGAGAACAATGCCTCTTGCTACATATTTCTGAAATGGTGGTTGACTCAATTTATATTCACAGATGAAGGATGTAGATAGCACCTATAAAGTACATTACGGGTCTTATGTTTTCCCTTTGGGTTCTAAAAAGGTAAAAATTAAGCTTAGTTTTATGCCTAATAGCTAATCAATAAGACCAGTGGGCTGCTGTCACTTTATTACAGAACCATTATTTAAGCATTATTTTATATGTAAAATGGATTAATTTTATGATTTTTTTTTTCATGCAGTTATGTATTTGTACCAAGGGAAAGGAAAAAAAAAACCCCAAACGTTGTGTTACAGTATGTTCTCAGCTCTATGAGAGAAGCAACCCATATCTGCCTTAACAGGATCTAGAGCAGTTGTGCTTTTGTTTTATCAGGCTAAAAAAAATTTTCTCAAAAAGAAAGAGGAAAGGTAACATTCAGTCTTGTCAAGAATACTGCTCGGAAAGAAAAAGGACAAATTTTACCACTGCTTTGACATGAACTTTTTGACCAGTACCACCGTGGTCCTCTTTTGCTCCTACACTGGCCTATAGTAGAAGACCTACAGAGTTTGGAGGGTGGGAGTAACCCAAATCCTGCACTGTATTTAGCTACAGCACTCAATAAATTAATATTGATCCTACTGATAAAGCCAGTACCTTGCTAGAATTAAGTGTGTCTTACACTATGTATCTTTCGACTTTTATAATTAAGAGTGTAGCAAGATCGTCGCAGTGATAGAAAACATATTTCTTTACTGGTGAAAGGCTTTGCGTCAGGACCACCATGTCAACTGCTATTTTAAGTTTGAACATAAAACATGAAGAGCACTATTGTCATCTAAGCAATAAGTCCTAATGCCACTGTAGTTACTGTAGCAGCATCAATCAAGGCATCATGGTGACCCCGAGCACTAATCCTCCCCAATTCTTTCGGTTTCGCTGGCAGCCATGTCCCAGGAAGCTGTCTTCAGCAAGGCAGAAGCAGGTAAGAGAAATACATTAAAAATCTATGTCCCATCCTGAGTTGTCGTCAGGGGGTGGTTCATCACTGTCCTCCGGGAAGCTGTCAAAATTGCTTGTGTCTGTTGGAGATGCAACCTGCGGAAAGAAGAGAGTGACAAGGGGACAGTCATCAGAGTGGACTTCTGCAGACATTTCCTCTCCATCTCACAACTGTGATCATTCAAAAGCATTCATTGCTAGCTACAGCAAGCAAGAAAAATTCTGCATTCAACAACATTTTGCTGAATCCCAGGAGGACTTCCCACAGCCCCCCTACTCTAATGGTCCAGGCCCTCTAGGGTCTCTAGTTCAAGAGCAACTGTTCTACCCATGATTACAAGGTTGGCAAAATAGACTTGGAAAAGCCCTGGGCCTCCCCAAAGCCCAGGATTTCCAATTCATTGCTCCAGGATCCTGAATTTGAGGCTGTGAGCTGGACCCTGCCGTCTTTGAGTTTCCTGACAAGTATTGCTCAGCCTACGGAGCCTACCAGAGAAACCCATTTTCCTAGGATGAAGGTCAAGTAAGTTTCTTTTTTGGAAATAATGTCATTTAACATCTACCATAGCTAGATAATTTCTAACTTTTTTGCTTTACAATGGTAACTGGAACTTTCTTACAATGAGGCCCTGATACATTCAATGCAATTTAAAAAAATGAAACAATACAAAAACAGACCAGCATCCCTCCAGACCAAAATAATCAGTGTCTTACTAGAGAAAATCGGTACTTTAAGCCGTACCCCAAGTAGCCAGCACAGGCTGGAGGGGACTGCACTTGCCATAGGTGTGCTGCGCAGGAAACACTTGCTGTATTTTTTAGCTGTTTCACTTGTGCAGCTGGTGGAGAAGCCACAGCCAGAGCCCAGCCTACAGTCCAGGAGACGTATTTGATGCTGGATGCTGCTATAAGCCTTGGGAAAAGACTATTTGATCAACAAGAGCTCCAGCTTCAGCTCTAAATTTAATTTGCTGCCCAGCTGCACCAGCATTTCCCTGCTGCTTGAAAACATCTTGGGGAAAATTAAGATCCCTCAATACCCAACTCACTTTGAAAAAAAACGACCTGTAAAAGCTTAGTGGAGTACTACAGAGTGATGAGATGCTTCCCTGTGTACTGAATACTGTTTACTTTGCTGGTGCTGGCACTGTTGAGTTGGAGAGCCTTCACCTGTTGGGTCCTCACCCTTGGGGTGCTCCACACTCACCCTCCTCCATGGTGCCATGGGCTGGACCACATCCCTCTGCTTCTCTCAGCCCACTCCATGTGAGCTCTCGCTCTGGGAGCAGAAGTGTTGGGGATGTATGTACAAGGTACCAACTACCAAAGTATGAGAGATGCAGTTGATGTGGCCATTCAAGGAGGATGTGCATGAGCTGTAGCTTCTTGCAAAAGCCTCTCAGCAGTGATGGAGAGTGCATGAGTGGACTGCATGGGGTGAAAGCTTCTATGGAGTTCCCTGGGGCTCCTCTGCAGATGTCCACTCTGGGAGCACCTAGCAGAGCAGGCATGGTTTTTTGAACTCTGGTTAGATGAGGCTTTAAGGGAAATAAGTCCTGCTTTGGGAAATGGATTGCCTTTTGTTTCATCTGACAAAATAAAAAGGCTGAGTATATCCAACACCTCAAACGTAGAGGGTTTTCTTTTTCTTAGAAGAAATATGATTTGGGGAAGAAAGGTTGGATGAGTTGTTACTCTGCTGATTGACTTTATGTGATGCTAACGTTGTTGTGTGCGATTCCCCACAGCTCTGAGGTCCAGGTCACCTACGTGGCCTGCAGTCTTTCACTGTCAGAGACATGGGAACAAACGTCCCTCTCAATGCCCTCTTCAGCCAAGAAAGGATACTCTAGATTTATCTCCTGTCCATCCAAGAAGATAAAGTGCAAACATCAGTATCAGCTGTCTGGCTGCTTACCAACATCAGGTCTTGAGATGAATTATGGTGCAGAGATCTGCATGTCTTTCTCAAAGGCAAGAGCTGTGATGCAAGACAGCACATCTTTGGAAGAGTCAAGAAGTAGGAAAGCTTTTCAGGACACCTACTGTCACAGATTTAAGCGGTGGTATCAAGGCTCAGCTGCTCCCTGAAGCAATGTCCTCGGAGCAGGCTGTAAACTGAGATCTCCTAAAATCCTGTGGAATAAGAGCTAAGGAGCAGCTTTCGATTGCCTTGCCGGTAGTACCACATAACTGCTGATGAGGGTTTAAGAGCTGGGGAAGGCTTTTTTCTTAAGAAAATAGCTAGTCTCTATGGTCAGCCCTGCTGGCTCCTTTCCAGATAACAAGGTGAGGTGCACTGATTGAAGGAAAACCTGATTTCTTCTCCCAGAGCTATGTATTTTAGGTCACTTTTCAGATATGGCCCTTACTGGCAGTTGGGACTTTTGCCAAAGCAACTGAGCTGGTTGTGGAAAACAAGGCTCAGCGGGACAGACAGCTTTGGGGTGGACGAGGTTCACTAGTTAATGGAGGCAGGTTTTGGAGAGGATCTCAAGAGTATGTTTAGAGAAGATATTAGTCCTAAGAGCTCTAGGAAAGAATGAGCTGTGTTGAATTGGGATTAGGGCAATGTATGGCTGTCAGCATTGAGTTGTCCTGGAAGAAGGATTCCTCTGAAGAGGGAAGGATGCTCCCATCTACTTCGGACAGCCTTGATGGTGGTGTGCTGGCCAAAAGGGTGACAGCAGATCGCTCTCTTGGGAGCAATCACAGACATGTTCCCTGGTAGGACATCACCAGACCCATGAACATACAGCCTTGATGATGCCAAGAAATAATGCCAACAAAGTGAACTGGGTGCTCACACAACCCTTTTCTCCTACCGTGTTGGACCTAACTGAAAAAGCAAAGAAAACGTGATTTCCTGCACAACAAGCTGGAGAGCAGCCGCCTTCTAGGCAATGCCAAAGCAGCAGAGACCATTTCTGGTGGTGGAGCAATGTCCCAGCTTGGGGATGTCAGGGAGCAATTCATGCCCACAGAGAGCAGATACCGCTGAAGTCACTGCTGCTGGTTGTGCTGTCTGAGGGTTAGACATGCAGGGTCCATATGTATATTGGGTAAAAGCAGTATTGGAAATGTTCTTACTAAACTAAAAGTCCACGAAAAACAATTAGAGAAACATATTGGGGCATTTTCAGGCTACACTGACATCTTGCACAGGTAAACAAGGAATTGAAACTGGATGTAAAGGAGCAAACTTGACTTTATAGTCTGACTTGAAATGTGGTGAACAGTACTGCTGACAAATTAATAGTCATTAAAAAGAAGCTTAACAGAAAAAACACAGTTTTGATTTATAAAACACTTATATGTTTGGGCATCCTGCTTTAGGCAGATATTTGCGAAGTCCTGCTTTCTCGCACCGACTGCCAGTAACCTCTGCAGCCCATAGGGCAAAAGGGGGGGATGCAAAACCCTCTTGCTCTTTTATAGCTGCTAAGAAAACTTCAGGATGGCAGATTTAGCCCCGGAGCCATGCCTGCCGCTGCTGCAGGAGGTGCAGCACCACGGGCGGATGGAGCAACGGGGTGCAATTAAACACGATTGCTAATGTCATTCTCTTGGTGATCCCGCGGGAGAGGCACGGAGAGAAAGGGATTAAGTTGAAACAAGGAGGGGAGGCTGCAGAACAGAAGAGGCCAAGGTAATTTCTATCAGCTAATCCTGTTTGGTTTCCCTTTGCAGCGGGCTTTGCGGGTAAAGAGCTCACAAAGACATCAAAGGAAGAGCTTTGCTCCAAAGGAAAATGAGTCGAGCTGTCCCTCCGTGTCTGCTCCCAGTTAAACATAAACTAGGCGGTAACAGGGCTTTTCACATTGGACACAGACGCGGGGAAAAAGGGTGAAAAGCACAAAAGAAAAGACAGAAGGAAAGGTTAATGCAAAAGAAAAGGGAGATGGCATACAAATCCCACTTGCCTCACCAAAAGAAATAAGAATAAAGGAGAAAGAAAGAGGACAGATCTGAGGGAAGGGGTGAAAGTGGCAGCTCTCCAGTGAAATGTGAAAAGTAGATGAAGAAACAAATGGAGCAGGTGAGGAAGAGAAAAATGTGTAGTAGTGAGTGATCCTGCCCTGATCTCCTGCTGCAAAGGGCATTTCATTGCAGTCATGCCCTCCCTAAACTGCCTTCTCCTGGAAGAGACTGCCCAGAGACCAAGTATAGCTAGAAATGTCTCTAATGTGACTTCTTCAAGCATCTTCAGAAGAAATAAAGCACATGCTGTCACCACTTATCTACAGCGTACTAGTGCCCGAAGCTCACAACATTCATGTAAAAGAAACTTATTGGCCGGGAAGGAGAAAATAAGTAGGAAAACTTACACTTGGTATTATAGGAGGAGTCAGTGTCCCTTTTCGTAACCCTTCCCAGTTAAAGCCTTCAAACCATCTAGAAGGGAGGGAATAATGAAACAGTTAGACATATGGTGAAAATCTCTCTGTAGCACAAAATGAAATTTAACTTGCTTCAACAGTGGGTTTCATCTCCTGCAGTCATCTTCTTCAAATTGTCCAATTAGCCTTAATAATTTTTCCTGTCATCTTTATATATGTTTTTTGGGACTGAAAATGAAGCATGTATAGCAATCCAGTGGTGATACCACAGCAAGTACAAATTACCAATGCTCAGAAGAAAACTGTTCCTCATTGCAGATGTCCTGGCAGCTGCTCTTTCCTTCCTATAGCGTCAATCCCTCCCATATGTGACCCCTAATGTCCTTCCTTTGTATGAGATTGGGAGCTAAGGGCATGCACAGGGATGTTCTCCTCCTGGTTTGGGCACCTTGGGTTTGCTCGAGCTACAGCAGCCTAGATGGGTGGATGAGCCCTGAGCTGAGCCTTCAATCTGTCTGCCCCAAATGTCCATCCACCATTTCTGTTGCTTTGGGGATGGGAGGAGAAGGACCAGCATGGATGGGTGAGATAGCCTGCTTCTGCAATGGGTCTCTAACTTGTTCTTATTCCCCTCCAGCAGTGTGAAAACTTATGAGACATCACTTAACAACTCTCTCCCATCAGACCAAAAGGGATGATGAATTAACATTACGGGTAGAGAGAAAGTGTGTTGGGCTGGGAAGGGAGGGAAATCAAGGAAAACCTTGGAAAGAGATTCCTCAAACAAACAAACAAACAAACAAAAATCCAAGCATGCAGTGGCCGAGTTGGATTGCTTCCAAATACTCTTCTGCATTAGAGTAATTAAAGTGTAATGGTCAATGTGCAATGCGTTTTGCTCATAGGCAAGGCTGGCATCTATACCAAAGCACTGGGAAAAAAAAGTCTGATGGAAATTCAATTAGAGTCTAAAGCACACTAGAAGGGAAAGGCCAAAGGAGTTTAAGAAGAGTATTTTTTGCTAAAAATTGCAGTATTTGAAATGCATGTTTCTGTGGGTTGGATCTGACAGATGGTAGAGAAGACACTTACTTGTGCTTTTGGATATCTTTCACTCCATTTTTCAAGTTCCCTAATCTTTCTGATGGATTGTCCCTATAAAACGAATAACAAATTGGTTACTTTCTTAATCCTTCTGAATGATTCGTTTCTTTGCAAATAAGATCAAGGTGATTATACTTCATGAGCTTACCTGCATAGTTTTTTAATTAAATTAGCAGCATTTTTGGCAATCTTCTTTGGAAATTCAATCATGTCTATTCCTCTTAATATGATGTTATAGGTCTTCATGGGGTCTGGGCCTGAGAAAGGGGGACTTCAGAGGGGAGAGGAAAAAGATTAAAAGCTTCTCTTTAAAATAGCATTGAAGATTGATTAAAAAAAAACCAACAAAGCAAAACATAGTACCCTACTGAAATGAGAAAAGGTAGATGACAGCTAACAATGCTTTGCTTCCTCTGATCTTAATCATTTCTCAGCCAAGGAGCTCTGATACTGTCAGTGGTGCTGGCTGGACGGAAGTACCAAAGAGTAAAGTCATGTTTTCTGCAGCAGCACATGCTAAACCTCTCACTTCCATGATGGCCCATGTCCCAACAGCCCGAGGAACAAGGGTCTGAGCAACGCTTGCTGGCTTATTCTCTGTTTGATGCTGTGACATGCTTTCAGTGGGGATTAATTAGGTTTCCATTGGTTTAACAGAAATAGGGGCCTGGGTCTAGCCCCAAGGGATGAGCAGGTTGAGGTGATGGATCCTTTTCCAGCTCCTGTATCCTGGGAGTGAGCAATGGGAGATGAGGTGAGGAAGTGCAGGGAAGCTGCTACTGCCAACATGAGCAGTAATATAGACAACCAAAACTAAATAAGGGAAGGGATGGATATTGGGACTCAAGTCCCCATGGTGTCAGGTCTACCTCCTCTTTTTCAGACATAGGGAAGCCCATCACTGCACCTCCCCAGTTGAATTGCA
>NW_008825613.1:885272-890228 GCF_000699105.1 Pygoscelis adeliae
CCCTACCACATTCAGCTCACTCTCAGTTATAGTTCAGGGCCAAAAATGATGTTTTGGGTGTCATTTCACATCACTTCCTAAAAAGCCTGCTCATGTCTTGCCCTTTGAGAGGTCTGTATGAAAGCTGTGATTTAAAGTGGAAAAACTAATTATTAGGTTCAGTAGCACAGTGCTGTGCCGCTACAGTACACACTCTGAACCTTCCCCTCGCCTAATCAGGGTGACAACGGCAGAAATATTCGGATCTATTTTCAGCAGCGGTGCTGACCCCGATGCCCATACCTGCCAGTCAGGAGTTCATACATTAAGATTCCCAGTGACCAGTAGTCTGCTGAAATGTCATGACCTTTGTTCAGGATGATCTCGGGGGCTACGTACTCCGGGGTTCCACAAAAAGTCCATGTTTTCTTTCCAAATCCTATTTTCTTTGCAAAGCCAAAATCGACCTGTGGAAAGGAGCAGAGTACCATCAGGGCAGAGCACGAGAGGCAATGTCGGCCATGTGCTCCACTCCTCTTGAAGTGAAGCAAAGCAGAAAGGAGGTTTCCTTGTGGGAATATTCTCCTAACTAAAGCATCGTGGGTTGTTCCAGAACCAGGCAACCGCAGCGACCTTTTTGACGATTTATCCTTCGTAATATAAAAGGAAGATTCTCGTGAGGGAAGAAGAACAAATGCCAGCACCAAGGGTTTCTTGGGTGATGTAACTTCATATCATTCACAGCTTGGGTTGATTTATTTTGCTTTTGTTTTTTTTAAATTCCCAGCCTTAACCTGAGCAAGGAACTATTTAGGCTAAATACTGACCATTTTGGCATCTACTGAAAAGTTCAGGTTTCTCTTCCAGTATAAAGAGCAATGCAGTACAAGTGTTCTCCCAATTTGCTTGAGGCTATTGCAACATGCTGGTGGGCTCACAAACCTCAGAGTGCCCCTATAGCTATGCCCCTATGGCACCAGCAAGCACAGAAAATCAGATTATACTGGGAACCGAAGCCATCCTTTGGGGCCCAGGCAGAGCTCAGAGCTACTGTATTTTTAGCTCTAGCCCCTCTGCCTCTTCCCTGCCTCGGCACTGTGCTGGCCCAGAGCTGTGGTCTGTAGCACACTCTGCTGTCCCTTGATGGCTGCAGGATGCTCCTGCACCTTCCTGTGCTGGTGTAGGGCAAAATGTCCTACATGGTCACAGTCCCACAAGAGATCTGGGACACTGCTTGTGCTATCATGGACATTTTCAGGGAGGTCAAAACATCTAAGCAGCTGGGGGTTGGTGATGGGACCAGCAGAGACCCTGGTCCAGATCCTCCTGGGGTGAGAAGGACAGTTCTGCACCTAATCCTTCTCGATCATCCGACACCTCGCTGCACACCCCCAGCCTTAGTGAAATGCTGTAGAGGATAAACTCTGATGTCACTCGTTAGGCTTAGTGTCACAGTGAGACACAGCGGCTGCCACCAGGCCATAAAGGTCCATGATGGAGATGGTCTGACTTTACTGCTCCCACCTGCTGACACCGCTCCTGGGTTTCCCTTCCCAAAGGCAGGGAAGAGTCCCCAAGCCAAGAGACAGAAACCTTGGCCCCCTGTGACTCTCAGGGAGGGCATCAGCCCCTCTTGGACACAGCTCTTTTTAGGAGTGCATTGGCCCATCCTTCACTGATGCTTCCCAAGCACCCACATCCTCCAGTGCCTCCCACCAAGGGAAATCTTTCTTTTCTTCTCTCCTTCTCCATGGACTCACCTGGCATTTGGGGTGTACCTTACATGCAGGACACCTCTACAGTGATTTTTGAGGCAAAAAAGTAGTATGAGTGAACAAAGCAATACAGTGAAACCCATCAGAAACTCCCTAATTTTGGGGGTGGAGGTCTTGGACATGCTGTTGTCCTGGTTTGAGGAGGTGGATCTTGCAGGGGGACAGCACGGAGAAGGACCACAACCTTCTGGGAAGAGCAGTTTCAGGCAGAGCCTTACGCAGTCATCCCAGAGGAGTTTGCACAGGTCAGTCAGGTGTGTTATCAGTGCTAAAACACAAGTGGCCCTCCTAAAGCAAGAAGCTGTATTGGCCACAGTTCAACAACACAGTCCAGAGCAATTAATAATAATAATAATTTTTTGCCATGACAGGGTCAGGATTAATATTTCCATTAAGAACACCTTTTTTTACTGCTTACACAAAGGACCTGACACAGAAACAGTAGCTTGCAAAACTGGCTTCACCAGTTGCCTGTAAAGCCCACAGACGCAAGTCCTCCCCCTCTCCCACCAATATTTTAAGACACCTATTTTCAAGTTATTTTTCAGTCTTTCAGTAGCTCAAAAACAGCTGGATGGATTTCTCTTGATGCTCTTCACTAAACATTTCCACTTCAGGACAACAGATCTGAATTTCAAGCCAGAACTAGTGTTTCCAGCTCAGTTGTACCCTGATGTCCTGGTTTCGGCAGGGATAGAGTTAATTTCCTTCCTAGTAGCTGGTACAGTGCTGTGTTTTGGATTTAGGATGGGAACAAAATTGATAAGGCGTCGATGTTTTAGTTGTTGCTCAGTAGTGCTTACACTAGTCAAGGACTTTTCAGCTTCCCATGCGCTACCGACTGAGAAGGCTGCAGGTGCACAAGAAGCTGGGAGGGGGCACAGCCAAACTGGCCAAAGGGCTATTCCATACCATGTGACGTCATGCTCAGTATATAAAGCTGGGGGAAGAAGAAGGAAGGGGGGGACGTTTGGAGTGATGGTGTTTGTCTTCCCAAGTAACCGTTACGCGTGATGGAGCCCTGCTTTCCTGGGGATGGCTGAACACCTGCCTGCCCATGGGAAGTAGTGAATGAATGCCTTGTTTTGCTTTGCTTGCGTGCGCGGCTTTTGCTTTACCTATTAAACTGTTTTTATCTCAACCCACGAGTTTTCTCACTTTTACCCTTCCGATTCTCTCCCCCATCCCACGGGGGGGGGAGTGAGCGAGCGGCTGTGTGGTGCTCAGTTGCCAACCGAGGTTAAACCACGACACCTGAGTCTCAGTCTGCTGGAGGTTGGGAAAACATCCTGGTGGTGGGTCACGACACCCTTGCCCTGATCTCATCTCAGCATCTACTGATGGCCACCATCAGAGACAGGAGCCTGGGCTGGGTGGACTTTGCTTCTGACCCTCTATGGCTACTCCTGTGTTCTCCTCTACCCCTAACACCAGTTGTCTGGTAGTAGCAGTGACTTTTTTTGGCAAACCAGATGTTGCAGGCACTCACCAGTTTGGCATAACCTCGATGATCCAGAATGAGGTTTTCTGGCTTGAGGTCCCTATAAATGATCCCTTTGGAATGCAAATAGGCAAAAGCTTCGACCACGCACGCTGTGTAAAACCTGGTTGTCGAATCCTCAAACGAACCTCTACGTAAAACGAGAGGGAAAGGGGATAAAGCGATTAGATCTCTTCCCTTACTGGACTTCACCCTGCTGTTAAAATATCTATACAGTTCAGTAGAATCACTCTAATACCTGGAAAGTGCCTCTTGCTTAACTCACCTTTATATATAAATTTAATTGCATTTTCATTTTTGAAGTTAGCATCTTTCCCTTCAATCCACCCTCATATCAAACATTCGTATCTAAAATATTTTAGGTTTTATTTTATAATTTCATCTCATAGAATTAAAATTTACAAAACATTATCTTGTAAGCAAAAGGTGATTTTTTAATTATAATCTTTGACTTTTGGGTGATAAAACTATTTTTAGCTGTGGAGATCAAGAACTCCTGTATTAATGTTCATAACAGAGACAAAAGGCAGAAAAATTACAGTTGCTAGGACTTGAAGTGTTAATTGCAAATTCAGCATAAACTGCACTTTTGGATCCTCGTTTCAGCACCAGTTTGCAACCAGTTTTCCGAAGCAAACCATATCCCCCTGCCCTGCAGGAGTGCACGGTGGGAGCTGGCTGAGCTCAGAAGCGTGTCTAAGCTAGGTGGCAGCAGAACCACAATTTAAAGCCGAGAGAATTAAAGATGAAATTATCAGCCTCTGACAAAGACGATGAAAAAATATAACCCAGCACCTGCTAACTTTGGTATGGTTCTTGTTTTAATGGCCCGGAGAAGGCATGCTGTTAGGAAAAGGAAGAATTACAAAAAATTCGTTCTAGGTAATTAAAAAAGAATTTAATCTTTGCTTTCTGATCAATCTTCTTGATGCATTTATTTCACTTTCCAAATTTAATTAAATTATGTTCCAATTATGAGCTTATTACATAGTTACACGCAATTCACCACATCTTTTCCTGCCTTGCAGGCGCATTACGTGCATGTTCCACGTACACCAACGCAACCCACCTGCCACCTACCCACCCGCAACCAAAACCAAACATTGCAAGGTTAAACCCTCCCAAGGCAGGAAATACCAGGACCACATTTGCTTGTGCATTACGGCGTGGTATGTCATCACGTGCTTTCCTAACTATTTTTTTCCATGGCACTTCTGTGTCCCAATGGTGTAGTGCTCCTTGCAGGCTGTGGATTTGATGCATGATCCTGTTTCCCACTTTGATGAGCGGCCCTTGTGTAATATGTGATATCTGGACTAAAAGCCCAGGCAGAACTATTGATTTCCTCCTCCTCATCGCTATCACACCTGACTGTGTCATAAATATTAAGAAGTATTAATAGATGCTATTTATCACAGTGCCTCTGTGATAGAGGTGGATATTGCTATTCACAGCTATAGAGGGGGGGCACCGGGGCAAACACTGAGATGAAAAAAGCAGGTCTTTCTCTGAGATGGGAAATTGTGATTTTTCGGATGACTTTGAAGAAGTCTGCATTTTTTACCTTGAAAATGCACTTTCCCATGGATTTCATTTGCAACTGTGAACTCTCACTAATGCCACTGCCACCTCAGTGCCTTCGTTTGCAAGTCCAGAGTCTAAAATGGCCACGGCAGCAATGCCTAAAGCTGCCACACTGGA
>NW_008825613.1:890284-894569 GCF_000699105.1 Pygoscelis adeliae
CCTGGCAGCACCCTGCAGGGTCATTCTCTGCCATCATATGTGGTGCCCAAAGTCTTTGTCACCCTTAAGACAGTCCCACGTTTCCCTATCGGGTGCCTGAGCCTCCAGCCAGACTCCCAAACGTGAGAAAGAGTAGCGTGGGCACCAAGGACACAGCTGTAATTTCTGTGGTTGCAGAAGTTGTTGTTCTAGGTAATTAAAGATTAAATTAATTAAATAATTAATTGTTTGGATTAAAATTAAAATATGCTGCCAGCTATTAAGGGGTACCCTTTACAGATGAAGACACAGGGAAAGGGCAGTCAAAGACTTGTTGTAGATGCAATTTATCACATGACTACCATTGCTACCATCACTACCTTCTATATTTTTTCAGAGAGGCCATGACAAAGTAGCTCTGGATAAGTCTCCTCTTACATAAAGCCTTGTACATGTTGGATACAACCTAAATCAGTCCTTATTCTCAGTTATAACTGGATTCACTTTGCCTCTAGTCAACTGCATAGGAACAAAAATAGCTCCTTACCTTTCTGGGATCTTAAATCAAACATAGCATGGTAAGATCCAGATTTTGCCCATGAAAGATCACAGAATCATAGAATGGTTTGGGCTGGAAGGGACCTTAAAGATCATCTAGTTCCAACCCCCTGCCATGGGCAGGGACACCTTCTACTAGACCAGGTGGCTCAAAGCCCCATCCAACCTGGCCTTGAATAAGATAAAGACCTTTGGTTATCTGGAGGCATATTAGAAAATATTCCACTTTGTAGGACAGTGGTTTCTTACAACTCACCTGTCCCTGAGTATTGTCCAGAGCTCTCCACCTAGACAGGCTTCCATCAGCATATACAGGTACTTGCTGTCCTTGAACGTCCTGTAGAGCCTGTTGTTGGCAAATGAGAAAATCATAAATAAATCCACAATACAAGCAAAGGCACCAATCATTCCCACTTCTCACAGACCTCTGGCTTCATCCCAGGAAGCACCACAAGACTAAGGGGAATCTTTCAGAGCTAGTGCTACATTTAAGGAGACCATTTCAATGTCTTTTCTTGCGTGGGAAATATTTCAGCAGTAAAGGATGGGCATCTGAGTGGTGAAGTATACCGTGGACCTCAGAAGAAGAAGTCACCACTACTCTGGGTGCTATATATAAAATCTGTCATTTCTAATGACATAACCTGACACTTGGCTTTGCAGATGTGCTTGAAAGAGAAGTTTTCCTTACATTTTTTATAACATCCATATCATCTTATTCATGCTACTGAGTCCAGCTGCAGATCAGCAGTCTTCCTTCCATTTGATCATTTCAAAGGAGCGCCACCCAATTTGTGATTAATTTCAGAACTTAAACCCACTGATGTGGTAGAGTTTAAAGAGAACCCACTGACATGTAGGTATCTAAAAGTGCTCTTCCTCACAGGGACTGAACGTGGAGGAAAAGTTGCCTAAAGGGATAGATGGGCCAGGCTTTATGAACCTGTCCTCCTTCTCAAGTGCAATCTAAATTGTCTGGTAAAATCCGTGCTCTGTGTTTAATATGATATATTAAACAAATGGAACTATAAAACTATGGAAATAAAAATAGGGAATTCAGTATTAGCTGTTTTATTTAATTTTAATGTTGAACTACTTTTTTACCTCTTGTTACATGTGTGGGTGTATCGGTTCAGGTTGCCTGCAGGAACAAGCCTGCTGTACGTGGATACTGGAAAGGTTTCTTTGCAGCTGCACTGTTTAGAAATTCATTTGAAAAATCTGAGCTCCGCAGCAGAAGGGGATGCTGAGGGATATTCTGTTATGGTGTAATTGCTCCATTCATGGGAATATCAAAGAGTTAAAAATTAAAGGGCTGATGGAACATGATATAAATTAAAACAGGTGGTTTTGCAGATTCTAGCTCTTCCCAGCTAGTGATAAATCCAGTTATTAGTATCTTTTATGGAGCTGTGTGATGGACCAGGGGGAAAACACAGCAGGATTCGGTTCCTTTCAAAGGCATTCAGTTAAATATTAACTTAAGGTATGTGGCAAAACATCCTGGCAGCTACAGCTTGGCTCCGATATGCTTTCACATCACGATGCTAGACAACATTTGTCTCCTGTCTGTGTTTGCGTAGCTTCCATCACACAGCTTATATTTTTGGCATGTTTAACAGAAAAAGATCCCAGCAGGTGCAGCTGTGATGTAGGCAGGAGTTTGGGTACTGAATATGCTCAGTGCTTATCTACCTGGGAAATTTTCTGTAGCTAAAAGGTACTACTTGCAGCCACAACAAAATTTAGAGGAAAAAAAATGAACCTGTGTTTTAGATCTTTCCATACTCTAGTATTACCTATGTTGACATTTAAAACCTCAGTTATAACGTGCTTTTCAGAAAAAGTTGGAACAAACTTACCGACCATTTCATATGGTTAAAATTTATGAGTTTAACAAAAAAAAAATTCTACTTCTTGCCAGTTGGACAAAATATAATTTATCTTAATAAATATTTCATATACATTAAGGTTTACAGAAAACCTACATATTCAAGAATCCAAAATATGAGTAACTAAATATTTTTAATTGTTCAGTAATTTAAATGCTACTGAAATAAGGCATTACTTTCTCTAATTAAAGTAGCCCTGCTGAAAAATTGCTTTCTGGAAAATTTTATGGGCATCAAATCTGGCCTAAAATGTGCAGGGAAAAAAAAAAAATATTGTTTATCAACTGTAATGGAAGCATAAAGTTTATGCATGATGAAACTGCACTATTTCAGTAGATTAAGCAGTTGTAAGTTTAAAATGTCACAATATTTGAATTCATTTTTTAGTCATTTATTTTCTTATTCAGCTAAATACTTGCAGATCCAGGGCAAGACATCCATGGCTCAACACTTGTTTGGCCCTTTGCCAAACACACACAGGGCATTTTGTTCTGTGAAATTCTTAGTTTATCTATGAGTAAGTTTTATTTAGTGATACCTGGCCTCTTCTGCTTCTTTTGCCTGGTTCAATTCATTTTAATAACGAAATTGAACTATTTTTCAAAGAGTTTTAATGAACAGTTTCATGATGAATTAAGAAAATAATTGGGTTCTTTGGGAATTTTGTCTTTCCTGTTCTGATATCCCAGAGGTTGCATCCCTACTCCAAGATAAATTTTAAACCCACCTTTCAACTGGCATCTCAAAACACAATTAACACTACCGAAGTGATAAGATTTCTGCCTGTAGCACCCAGAAAAATATTATCCCAGCTGGCCCAAGAAAGGGTATAAACAGGTTATGAATAATTTTAGGATAGAAACTATAACAACTTCAAGTCCCTGTGGACATGCAAAAGGAGAAGCGAGGGGGACAAGCAAACATAGAGTTTGATAAACCAGAGAGGATTTTCTAGCTGCAGCACATGCAATAGCAAAAGGTTGGACTTTATGACTTAGAAAGTCCCTTCCCAGTGCAAGACTTCCATGGGGTATTAAAAATAGTTAAGGGAGGCTTGTTACTGTAAAGGATGGGAATTATTGCATGATATGGAAGTAAAAGACCTATGGCTAACGTATCCTTTTTCACCTGCCTACTGAATGAATAAAAAGTGGGAAAGAAGAAGTGTTTATTTTATTAGCTGTGAATATCAGTGGCTCCATTAAGAAATGTTTGCAGGCTCAGGCTTTTTATTTAGGAGGGGGTATTTCCGGATATGGTGTCAAAACGTCCCTCCGGTTGGCTGGCCCTGCACTTCACCTCCCTTTACACCCCCATCCTGAGACAGCTCAGGCTTCAGAAAATAAATCTATAGGCTGAAATAGCCCACAAGGTATATTTGGCTCTAGCCTAGGTAACGGGGCCATGTTTGTGAATTGAATATTACAGCGTGAAGGAAACTGCAGCTGGGTAGGGTGTCGGGCTGCAGTTGTCACCCATGAATCAGAGGCAAAGCTGCGGGCTCCGGGGGAATCCCATGGATCAGCCCGGGAAGGAAACACCCCCTTAGCGACTGATGGGTGCCTGTCCCAGCCATGTGCTTGCCTTTGCATTTTTATCACAGGGATTTGGTTTCACCCCTGGGTTAGTATGTGTCTCTGGAGCAATTTTTGGGAGCGGGGTTGATCTCCTCCAGCAAAAGGCAAGTGCTTCAGGCATCTCTTCGAGGGTGGGATGCAGCACCCTTGGCTTAGACCAGAGGCTGCCCTTTTAGATACCTCCAGCTCAGTGAAATGCATTGCTCTGCCAGAGGTCCTCACCACCCGCTGCTCTTATCCTGACCTAAACCATATAAAGAACCATCACTGATTCCTGCT
>NW_008825613.1:894634-897951 GCF_000699105.1 Pygoscelis adeliae
TGAAGAGTTAAAGAACTTCGCTATTAGGGTTAAAACAAACAAAAATGCCTGGCACCTGATTTTATTCATTGAAGAATTGCATCTGCTTAGGTTTTGGGGAGGGGTATGGTTTTAGCACATTTGCCCATGATGAGTCAAGGGATGCTGAACTGGATTTATCTAATACACCCTAAAGAGAACCGCTGGATACAACTATTTATTCACATGGCAGCGCATGATCTCAAAAGATTAAACCCTGCCTTCTAGCTTCCCTTTGCGGGAAGGAAAATTCAGAAATTCAGAAAAAAGAGGAATATTAACCTCGAGCAGGGGTGACGCTGAGTCACGCTGTGTATGTCTAGACAGAACATCGCCCGCTGGCATCAGCAAGCTCTGCCCAGGCTGCGGACTGGGGGTCTGCTTGCTCGAAGAGCCACAAAGCCATGTGAGCATGGCACGGGGACAAAGCAAACCAGTTAAGACATGAGTTTAGTTTAGGCTTGGGCAGATGTCCTCCATGGGCAGAGTAATCTCATGCTGGCCTGGAGAAGACCTTATTCCTTGCACTGTATCTGCAGTCCCTTGCAGGGAAGCCATGGCTAAAGTGTTTTTCTAGTGATAGATGGATTATTCCTGTGTGGTTTTATGAAATGCCGAGATTGGCTGTGCTTTGCTCCCCAACAGCAGCGTGTAAGGTGGAGGGATGGTACCTCACAATGAAGTCTGAATGTGCGCTCTGCATGATCTGCTTCTCCGAGCGGATGTGCTCCTGCTGCCTCGTGTCCACTATGTGGCGTTTCTTCAGTATTTTCATGGCAAATGTTTTCGATTCTTCACTTTTCAACTGGACCTTGGGTAAAGCAGGCAAACACACTGGTTAGAAGCAGGCTGCACCCCCCCGCCAAGCTGTGACAGTCCAACTGTATGGGGACCCACTAATCCCACCACCCTACCTTCAAATAATTCTTCTCACCTCTTCAGTCATCAGCTTCACTTCAGTATGAACCAGACTTCTAAATACTTGGCCTATCACTAAATTGAAAAGCCATTTCTAAAACTCCATGTGTTTTAGGGAAAACCCAACCGTCAGCATTACTCTCAGGTCAGAAGATGTTGCTAGCTAATGTACAACTTTCACAAAGCCTTTTTCTATAGCTAGTAACAAATGCACCAGCTCTGGCAGGGAAATGCAGTCCTTGGATGTTTGTAGAGGATGAGCAGAGCTGGCTTTTCACAGGCACTGCTTGGTCACGTCTTTACTTTTAACCTTAAGCCTCAACAACCTATTTTTAGACTGATTCCCCGAGACAACGTTGACCGGAGTTGTTTGCTTGCTCGCCGGCATTACCCTGGTAACTTCTGAACCCTGAGCCATCCCCAGCCCGCTCTGAGGGACCAGTATCCATCCCAAAGACAGCTGGAACGCAGCCATCCTTTCCATCTTGGCCATCTCCTCTTAGTCACCACCAAACAAGAAAGGAACCTCATCATTGACCTACCAAGCCTCTTAGTTTGCTAAATTCCCCCAGCAGCTGCGCACAATAATATTGCCAGTTAAATGCTTTTCCCCCTTTATAGTAAGAGGTGTCATTTGGCAACTTCTATTTTTGTTTTCTTGTAGGAATTTGGCTTCAGCCAGCAGACAAGTGGCTTGTCCGTCATCAAGCCCCATCAGAAATTCAGCTTGCCTTTTAGGTTAGGAGACAACATTCATGCAATTGCAATTTATTTAATATAATATCTATTTTTATATTTTCTTGGTAACAGAAATGCAGGCTGATATGAGACATAGCACCTTCCACACTTTTCCCAGGCTGCATACCATAACCTTGAACAGTTTCCTCTGCATTTGCTTTGTTCATGTAATGGTTCAGATAGCAGGGAAAATGCAAGAAGGGATGGTATCCTCAGCATCCCATCTTTGTCAGAAATCAAGCTGGTACTTAGATGTCCACAAAGACACATATAGCTTAAGGAAATCAAACCCGAAAGGCTGATTCTCAGCTGACAAAGAGACTTCCAACACCACCACAAACGATTCAGAAATAAACCGTAATAAATGAGAGTCCGCCTGTCTATGGCCAAAGTTTTCATCATAAGTTCTTCAATATGTATATATGTATGCATGTATTTATCTGTTTTAAAACCGCTTGGGGTTTTGGTCCCCAGATTTGTGGCTTCTTATTTTCCCCACAGCCGCAAGCATTTCCAAGCCCACATGAAATGCTTCTTTTTCCAAAGGCGCTGTTCTGCATTTCACACTGAGACTCATAATTATTAGCCTTGCATGAAGCCTGTGTTTGCCATTTAATCTTCAGGGAGACAGGGTACAAAGACCTAAACAATCCACATAAAATAAAGAAAAACATTTTTCCTCATCTATGCAGTAGAGCTGCCCATTTATTTATTGAACTGGTGCTACATGGCGCTGCTTTCGCTATGCGGTTTGACCACAGCTCAAAGCAGAAAGAAATTCTGCATTTATGGCAGACTGAAAGTGATAAAAACATTTTTGGTTTGGGGTTAGGGTTTGGGTTTTTTGTTTCATTTTGAATAAATGGCATATGGACTTTAGTTCAACACTGTTTGAAGTAAATTATTTGATATTATCCAATCTAAATTGAACCAGGCTGTTCCAGGGGAGCAGGGAGAGAAGTGAGGCGACATACAGGGAATGAAGATATGATGAAAGTTAAGGTAAAGACTGGGCTGAGCAGAATTTACTAAAACTTGCAAAAAAAATCAATTAAGGTTTAGTGTGACTAAGCATGTACTTCTGGAGAACTTATCCCTCTTGCTTCTGATGGCAATCCAGATTGCGTGGTTTCCCATCAGACCTGTCCATCTCGTGATGGACAAGCGCCATCAGCTGCCACATAAAGTATTTCAAACAAAAGTCTGTGCAAATCCCTATTAGATATTACAGATCAGATTTGTTTTCTTTCAGCCTGTATTTTTTAAGGTTAGGCTGTCCACAGACAAATAATAATGAACAGTGGAACCAAGAAAGTAACTCCAGTAGCAAATTTGAACAGTTCTTGGTCAATTTGGACATGAAACATTAAAAAAAAAAAAAAAAAGAAAAAGAAAAAAAAGGTATTGAGCACTCTAAACTTACTTGAAACATAAATTCCTATTTTTCTAATGTTAATCCGTACTAGACATCAGTGTTAGAAATAAACACAACAACCTGGTGGAGGCTCAGATGAATAAATGTCAATATTTTATAATAAAGTGTAGTACGAATAAATCCCAATGTACCCCTTCTGGTATTATAATTTTAATACCATGGATTCTGACTACCTAATTTTTGTGTATTTCATTAAAAAGGCTATTTC
>NW_008825613.1:897969-922159 GCF_000699105.1 Pygoscelis adeliae
AATGCCTGGGCACATGGTGGAGAGCCTGGGGAAGTAACCTGCTTTCCTATGTGTACCTGCACAGCTGCAAAATAAGTACAGGAAAGGAAATCACTATGAGGAAGCAGAAGGCAATGGTTTTATTTGGTGTTTGATAACGTTATCACTGCCACAGATGTTTAAATATAGAACAATCAGGTGGCTACAATTAGCTAATGCAAGATTTTGACCTAAAGCCACAGGAGAATTTAGATCCATTTTCCAGTCCCACTCTTGTTGTGTTTCATAACGCAGAGAATTTGTGAGAGTTTGAGAGAGCGGGGGGATTAATTTGCATTAAATGTGCTGATGCACCGAAACAAGCTGCCGAGGTACAAAATCTAAGGCTTACATTTTGGATCATCTGGTTGTCCACCTGGAAAATGAATCCTGCAAACTTCTCCTCCTTCTTCAACATGCCTGAGTCCTCCCCTTCCTCTGGTGTTTCTGCCAAACGTGGTAACTGTGAGGACTATTTTTATGATGTAAAGCTGGGGAGCTCCAGGTCATTTTTATTATTCTTACAAACAGTAATTTATAGTATTAAGCTCATGACAGTTAATAGAAAAAACCCCATGTCTAATGCCAATCTCATTTCAAAAGTAGAAAAAAAAAATAATCCAGGAGTCACCTGGATTTTTTATTAAAAAAAAAAAAAAAAAAGATTAACTTTGAGAAGATGAGAATGGGCTGCTGAGAACACCCTGTTCTCCAACTATAATGAGAAAAATAGCACAGGGAGCCACAGAAGCCACAAGGATTTTGACTCTCGGCTCAGAAGGAAGGGGGTATGTTGGGCAGGAAGCTCAGCCTCCCAAAGAAACCCACCACAAAAATCTCCTAAATGCTTCAGAACAGGGAAAAGTGTGCAGTTTTCCAAGGCAGGCAGTTTGCAAAGGAGCCATCCTTGCTACACAGCTCACAAGATCAGCTTTCACTCACTTGGAAGCAACATCTTGTATTTCAAAGGCCTCAGAACTATTGATTCAGTGGAGACCTGCTGGAGCCTTGGGTTTCAATTGCTCTTCTCTGAGAACAGCTGAGCCACTAAGTGGGCTGACACTGGGTAACCACCAACCTCCATCTCTCTCAACCATTTTTTTGCAAGTTAAAAGAATTTCTGTTCCCTTCCCTCCTCCTTTTTTCACTCCTCTCCTCGCATTGACCTTACCCAGTCATTGCCCTTTCACCAGCACAAACATCTGCAAAATGATCTCTCTTGGAAATTCATTGCACTGATGGTAAGAGCAAACATCAAGGCCACTGTAAATGTCCACATTCACTGATAATATTAAAGTTGCGTATCTGCTGAACGGCCCAGTAGCAGGAAAAAATTAGAAATAAAATTTTGTGCTGGTTTCGGCTGGGATAGAGTTAATTTTCTTCCTAGTAGCTGGTACAGTGCTGTGTTTTGGATTTAGTATGAGAATAATGTTGATAACACACCAATGTTTTAGCTGTTGCTCAGTAGTGCTTACACTAGTCAAGGACTTTTCAGCTTCCCATGCTCTACCGACTGAGAAGGCTGGAGGTGCGCAAGAAGCTGGGAGGGGGCACAGCCGGGACAGCTGACCCAAACTGGCCAAAGGGACATTCCATACCATGTGACGTCATGCTCAGTACATAAACTGGGGGAAAGCTGGCCGGGGGGGCCGCTGCTCGGGGACTGGCTGGGCATTGGTCAGCGGGTGGTGAGCTGCTGCTCAGGGACTGGCAGGGCATCGGTCAGAGGGTGGTGAGCAATTGCATTGTGCATCACTTGCTTTGTATATATTATTATTATTATTATTTATTATGTTATTTCAATTATAAACTGTTTTTATCTCAACCCATGAGTTTTCTCACTTTTACTTTTCCGATTCTCTCCCCCATCCCACCAGGGGGGTGGGAGAATGAGCGAGCGGGTGTGTGGTGCTCAGTTGCTGACTGAGGTTAATCCACAACAAATTTATAGCACTGAGTATATTCCTTCTCTTTCTCTCCACCTTCATACACGTTTCAGCTTTCCATTTTATGTCCGTCTCATCACTGAGCTCTGGCACATGGTCCATATCTGCAATTCTGTCTCCAACTTGCATGGACTTAATCGCAAAATGCAAAGCAGCTTGAACAGCTAACCTCCACTGAGAATGGACCCATACCATCCTTTCTACTGCAATAATCCCCAAAATAGTGAATCCTTGTAAAGCTGTAGTTACTACTGATGCTCTCCTGGTCGGACTCCCTCCCGGTGAATTTTCCTGAGCTCTTGCCCTCTCTGTTAGAAATGAACCTCTGGAGGAGAATATAAGCTCTTTCAGTTGTGGAACAGGAATACATTTTCTCTCCAAAAGACAAGAAAATGCATTAGGGAAGGTAGATAAATAAAGCCCATACACCACCTTAAAGAGGTGATGTACAAAACTAGAGAGAGAAGAGGTAAAATTAATTAGATTAGGTCATTCTGCAAGATTCCTACCCAGGAAATGAACTGCATCCCAGTGACAAAAATAACAGCAGTAAAAAAGCAAATAGTAGAAGCAAAATCGAATAAGAAATAGATGCTTTTATTTTGCATATATAGGTATTTTGCATATATATTTTTGCATATGTATTTGCAAAAAATATAAAGATACAAAATCTATATGGCATATATATTTATATGCATATATAAATATAAATGTAACATAAAATAAATATACATATATTTTGCAAAATATTCTGGTCCAAGCACTGGGGTGATGGGGTATCACATTCAGATTTGTAGCCATGGCTGCATCTTCAACCAACAGATATTAACTGGTCAGGGCTACACGGGAAGAGTTAGGCTTCTCCATCTTTTAGCCCCTTCCCATCGCACGAGCTCACAGTGATTGCCAACTTCATGAAGAGGCAGATATTCTTGTCCTCCACATGTGACATCCTTCCAGACCTCTGAAGCAAGGAAGCCCCGCAACATCAGAGTGGACAGGAGTTGAAGCAAGCAGCTTTCTTCTGTGCCAGCCCCAAAGCTGCCCTCTCCCCACTTTCCTTGCAGTCGCATGTCACTTGGGGAGCACTGTCCGATGTCATCGCTTCATCATCTCCTCTTTGGCTGTGCTTCACCATGATGCCCCATTCCCATGTCACCAGGTGGTTTTTTGGCAGTCTGAGTCATCGTAACAGAGCTACCCCTGAGTGAACCCAAACACATGGGTCACTATCTGAAAATACATTCAACCAGAAGTTCTCTTGAAAAGGACAAGAGGACATGGCAGGGAAACGGGCTTCATTTTGCTGCTAGTAGGTTGAATTCACAGGACTACATTTAACTTCTCAGCATTGAGAAAATAATGCTGCTTCAGTAAAGAAACTTTAAAAAGTTCAATATGATGGGGGTGAAGATGTCTTGGTAGCAAGTTGGGTAGAAGAGGAATGCTGCAAGATTGGGACAAGATGCAAACGCAGGGGAGAAGAGGAAGAGAGGAAGAGAAAAGAAGAGGAGAAGGAGAGATGCAGAGGAGAAGAAGGAGAAGGAGAAGGCAAGAAAAAGAGAAGAGATCAACGTCTCCTGCTTTTCCAAGTCCTCGTTTCGTTAGACCTCAGCTGGCTTGTCCTGGGCTCCCCGTGCTTACATGAAATTGTTGGAACTGCTCCAAAAGCGTTGCTTTGCTTTACAGTGTATAAACTTCTGCAACTTCCAAAACACACAGTGCACTCAAGACCCGATTTTTTTTTTTTAACACAGATATAATTCACGTACAAATAAATATGGTTTTACACCTTAGTGATTTTTCAGACTTCCTGGGAAAATGGGTATTGATGACACAAAATCCAGGCCTCGATGAAAAAAAGAGTAAATGGGTGTATCGGTATGTTTCTTATCCTTCCTCTTTCTGTCTCTATTTACTATAAATCATATATGTGTATTACATATAGTCTGCAACGTGAGCAATTTCTGTGCAATTCCAGTGAGAGCTGAACTGGTACAACGCAAGCTGACCTTGAGAATCTGTAAATGTTAAGAAATATTTACCAGGACGTAGAACAATCCACAAAAGAAGGATTTATTTTCAGTGAAGACTAGTGAGGTGCCTGAACCTTGCCACACCTAGCCTTAGGATACGCTATTTTAACTGCACTTATCTCATTCACGTCTGGTCTTCTATTCCTTCATGATCTTCTAGAAGACAGCAAAGAACCTCTCCCAATTTTCTGAATTCCCATTTACTGCAGATGTTGTGCCTGTGGGTTACAGCTCTTGCATGGCCGTGGGTTTTCCAAGAAGCCCTACAATTACATTTTTTTCTCCAGGGAGCTGCTACAGATATTATTTGCCACCACGGTACCCTGTGCAGACCCTTGAAGCCACGAAAGAGCAACAGACCGAAGAGCACGAACACAGAGCTGAACACATATTTATATAGTTTATCCTTCCTTCATTTTGGCAGCTACATTGAGGTTACAACTGGAATGGTGTTTGCCACTTAAAAATCCCCAGATTTCCTCTCGCTGATAGAATGGAGGCATTTGAACATCAACTTTCACAGCGTCTGGACACCGCGTCACAAAAACCTTGCTCATGAGTCTTTTCTGCTGATCTTCAAGGGAGCTGGCCAGGCTCCCAGCTAAATGGGAACACACACAGGGAGTGGGGTTTGTGCAAGAAAAAAATATTTCCTTTACTCTGGAGATGTGGCTTTTTCCTAAACATGCAGTAATGGTGAGCTTTTAGGAGCTGGACAGAGGCTTTTCTTGAACTCTTGTGTCCATGACTCAAAGACAAGTTTCTTGTTGCTCACGTCTTCTGTTGAACTCTCCATGTGGGCACAGCGATACCTCTATAATGACAAAGATGCTTTTCCAAAGGGCTTTTGCTAGCTGTGCATTTTGCTATATGTGTATTATTCAGATATAATGGAGCCACAAATCAGTGCTATCATGAAACGTGAATATCTTCGTATCACATTAAATAATAACTGACTCAACCGCAGTGCTCGGAAACTGAAGTGCAAATGCTTTTGCTTGCTGGGTACGTCCAAGGTCCTTTATTTTCCAGCATTTCCCAGCTAGATGCATTCGAACGAACAAAAATAGCAGCAGCTGTTGCTGAGCACAGCACTTGCAAGCTGAGCTCTCCTAATCCCGACAGCTGAACTGCTGCACGAACAAAGTGGCGACTTCTGCCCTCCCCAGCCAAAGAGTACAGCATGCTTTTAGTACTAAATATACTTACGTTCTTCCAGGATGAAACAGATTTCCCCACCATAATACTCTTTGCCTTACAACTTGCTTTCTTCCCAGCATTTCTTTTTATTAGGCAAGCAAGGGAATATCTTGCTCATATTTACACCTCAAAGCCTACTGTGGTGCTCAGTATTGCAGATTTCTCCATTAGGGTTTTGAAGGTACTTTGCACATGTCTTTAAGGCCAGATTCAGCCACTCTCCTGACCTAAGGCTTAGAGAGAAATTGTGGTTTGCATATACAAATTACAAGCATGCTGCCTGGTGCTTCTCACTATATCCTTTCCACCTCGTGCTCAACATTGCATTAGTTTTGGGTTAGCTGCATGCTGTGTGTGAACAGACACGGTGACTGGACTGGGTTAGACTGGAAAATAAGTCAAGACTGAAAAAAAAAAAAGACCCAAGATGGAAAGAAAAATAATGGAGTAAAAATTAAGTCCTTAGGGGATACTGTAGGCTGAAACTTTGAAGGATGAATCAAGAATTAATTACAAGTGGGCAGCAGGGTGGAAACTGTCCATGACAGTAACCTTATTTTCTTTGAAGAAGTCTAGATTCAACTGGTTGGGAAAGTGCTAAATACCGTATCACAATCTGAGTGCTATGGGACTCCACAGGAAAATAAATTGCAAAATTACACTCTATGAATACACCTAAGTATACACTAAAAAATGCAGTCCTTAGAAAACCTCAGCTATTTAACAATTAAAGTTGCTTAATTAAATACTGAACTATGCTAAAAACCTGTAATTCTATGTTTTGATCCCTGTACTGAAAATTGGATTCAATGCTTGACAACATGCACAACTAAGTTTTCTATAAGCAAGGGCACTGAGGAATGTATTAAAATTTGTGTCTTTCTATAAAGCCCAGGGGTAAATATTATTTTTCAAAAATGTCTAGAAGGAAAAGGCTAAAAAGCAGTGAGGAATGTAAACTGTTTCATGCAGAAAATCATTCCAATAAAAAGTAAATAGCAGAAGAAGGGTTATATAGCTAAAATATGCGAAACCAAATGGAAAAACTCACTACTGCGGTTTCTCAAAAATATGAGATGGACCTAAACTCTCCAACCCCATACATGATCTGGCCCCGCTCCAGAGTTTGGCTTCGTCCACAATATAGCACCTATTTTTACATCTTATTCCTGTCTTCAACTGGAGCTGAAGCCTCTGGCTTGACAGCTCATATCCTGATCCGGCCTCTGACAATATTTGATGGGCTACAAATGGCATCTCATCTTTCCAAACTTTGACAACATCCTTTCTGTTAACAGGCAAGCCCCAAGAATATGTTTCCATCTACAAAGGATATATTTAATTCCATTAGGAATTAAAAATCAAAGGAAAAATAAAAAAATAGCTCTGCAGTGGTCCAGCCCCATCTGACAGTATCATTGAAATTAAGCATCCTGCATATAGTTAAGAAGGGAAGTTAAAAAAAGGGCCAAATCTTCATAACCAGCATTTTGCTCAGGTCAGTAGCAGTAGATGAATCTGTTGTCAGATGAATGTGGGATTTACTCAGGTACCTGATCTTCAAATTCCTCACTTAAATCTCAATTTCTTTGCCTTGATGGCACCCAAAATGCCCATTCTTTCACAAGGAAGGAGGCCAAAGGATTCCTGACAATTAAAAATAAAAAAGATATTTCAAAGAGAAGACTGATCTTTCTAATAAAAAGCTTCGTAATAGCTGGAACAAAAGGATAGCTATGCAATTGGAAATTTCCACTAATAAATATCTGAATTATGCATCTGTCAGTCTATTGGAAGACAATTACGGCATTTTTTTTCCTCACCATCTAATTAATTCACTAATGGTTTTGTTTACAAAACAGGCTAGAGGCTACAATAAATTTGATTGCACTTCATAATCTGTGGCCAGATTTCTCTTAAAACACGAATAAAAATGAAAAATGCCATAGTGTCCATTTTAAAAAGGTCTTGTATAGCCCCAGTAAAATGTGGCTGAAACTAAGGCTTCATATTTTATGTGTATGTCTTTATTAATCTCCATATTGTAAAGGAGTTTAGCTTTTAGTGGTCACCATCAGCCAAAAGGACTTCAAGGGGGTCTCTCTAGTATATGGCATCATAAAACACTTTCATTAATAACTTGAATTATGAAATAAGAAGAATGTTATTAACTTTGCACCTATTAAAATCAAGCCAGAGAGGGGTGGGAGCATTTTTGAGAAGAGCAAAGGAATTCAAACTAATATTTACAAACTGAAGCGATGACTTGAAATAAAAGGGACACTATTTAGTAGTGGCAAAGTGCTGCCCCTAGTTGTCCAGCTCTACCTGAGCAGAGGAAGGTTCAGGTTGGACTAACATGCCTGGTTTGGGCATTGCTCCAAAGAGGTGAGAGCCAGCTGGAGACTGAGGAACAAGAATGATCACAGGCCTAGAAAGCATGAATTAGATGTAAAGCTCAAAAGAAGCACATTTATTCTTTTAAAGAAAAGAGTTCTTCAGGTTTGCATGGTAATGGTCTTCAAATACATACAACCCAACCTCAAGGGTTGTACGTATTTGTATTTCAAGCCTACTACAGGCCTCAGCAGGGAGATGTTAAATATTAGGAAAAATCTTCCTGGGAATCTCCTTCCCTAAAGACTTCAACAACAAATTAGGGAAAACAGGTCAGAAGTGGTTAGGTATATTTGACTCTGCCTGGATGACGATTTCTTTAGGTCCCTTCCAGCCCGAGGTTTAATGACCATATGGTTGAAATATGTGCTCTAAGTGCCACCAACTTCTGCAAAACTGCTGAACGTTAAAACATATGATTAAATGTTTTGTCAAGTCAGGGCTAAAAACTGAGACTGTCCTTAATCTGCCTATTGCCTGCTGCCTTCAGGATGCCCCAAGCCATATGTTACCCATAGTAACAGTGCAGAAGGCACAGCTCTCTCCAAGCTTGTATAAGTGCAGGGACAGTGGGTAAGTCTATAGGTTTTTCACTGGCCTATCTGTCCTGAGAAGTGAACAAAGATGTAGCTGAAACCAAGTCTCAATCAAGCTTGTGATGGGGTGTGGAGAAAAGATATTATTTTTGCAATTTTATAGCAACAGGAATGATTTAAAATCTTCTCCTTCCTCGATCTCTGAGTGATTGTTGGAAGTGATAACTGAGTAAATCAATATAATAAAAAGGCATGTGTTCAGGCGTGGACCTGATTTTCAGTCTACCTGTGCTCAGCCATCACCTACATGAACTGATTTCACAGCAATAATGACTCTAACACCGTATGTTCAGATACTCCAATACATTTGTTTCAGAGCTGTCTAAAATAATCTTGATTTAAATCCAAAATAACTGACCTGAGGCAGATGATTAGAAACACAGGACTTAAAAGGAAATTAAAGAACAAAGACAAGAGCAATAAAGTTCAGGAGAGATGAGGCTGAGGACACCTGACCTACATCCCTGTCCTCTGCAGAGCAGTGCTTGCTGCGGTATGAACCTGAGATGACATATTCATTCCCTGTTCCAATGTATTATTGAGGCACCTGGATCCCAACACAGAAGATGATCAACTGACGTAGTGCTGAGAAGCCAAGTTGCAAAAAATAGTGGATGCATCTGTTAATCCATGCTATTAAAAACCAAAAAGTCCACTCCAACTGTTTTCTTTCTGCCCTGCTAAGGGAGGTGTCCACCAGCTGGGCGAGATGTGTCCCAGAGCAGCTTGCACCTACTTGGCAGCCCTCCGAAATGTGGGAGGGTTGTCCTAGGAATGTGGCGCCGGCCGGCCCTGGGCAGACTGTGGTCTCTCCAACCCACCTGTTTGCTTTTCAAACACTGAGGATCATAGAGGTCCTGCTGTAAGTGAAGAAAAGCCTTTATTTGCTCTTGTTCCAGCGGCAGAGCTGGTCCCCGTCTAAAATAGCACAGTCACTACTCAGCTGGTTTCCCTCCTTGAGAGAAGCCTGGATAAAAGCTGATTACATAGTCCAGTTGGGGATGAAGAAGGAGAACAGCCTCCATAAGGATAAGGCATGTTGCAAGAGGCATCAGGTAGCCATCAAAAAAATGAGCAAACTACGTACAACACCAGTGCAAATCCATTGGAAATGTCTCTTGACATACAAAAAATAAAACTACCTAGAAAAGCGAAACAAAAAAGGTATTTCCACATGTAATCTCCATAGAATTGAAAATTATTTAAATTTTAGGCTGTCTCACCTAAAAGCCATGTACTTGTGTATGAAGGCATTAAAGGGGTTACCTCTCCAAACAGGCAGCATTCACAGAGGTGTCTGGAAAACCAGCGTATATTGATACAAACCACAGCTGGAAATTAAAACACAGGCCAATGGGAGTGTTATTCCTTCCTGGCCAGCAAGACACAAACTAAGCCTGAGACATTCCAGTTTCCAACCAGACACCACCAGTTGCCCTCTTGAAGGATACGGAGATGCCCTGGGGGGGCCTGCCCACAGCGGCCAAGGTTAAGCTATAAAAATCTTCTTCCTTGCAATGTACTTTATTTCATCAATTTTGCTCTTGCAAAACACAAAAATGTGAATGTTTTCCAGGAACAAATTTCAATGTTGCTGTGCACCAGCAGACTACCGTAACACACGCAGGCAATAAAAGAGTCAATTCCTCTGATACATTTTGTATTAGCTCATTTTTTAGCCTTAAATTATAAAACATATTTTTCATGGAGAAGATAGAAGCAAGAGGTAGCAATTCTAGGCTCAGTTTTGACAAAAAGAATATTTTCTTCTTTTAGTAACAAAATTTCCCTTGGTGGTAAAGAAAAATAATAAAATCTGGAGTGTTAAGCTAAACTTTTAAATATCTTTTATCCTTCCGTGTGTAATTCAGTATTATTTAAGAACTACAGAAAATGACCTTAACCAGCATTTTCCTGCTTAGGAGAGGGGCACCCACCCCTGAAGAAAACCCCTACAAGGTGATGGAAATGTTTCTCCCATCAGTAGTCTTCTGCAGGCTTTGTAGGCGGCACCAGGGCTTCTTGGAGGCTTCGGAGATTTGGAAACCTAAGATTTCAGTATTTCTACCTGACTCTGATCTGATACGTTGAAGTGACGGAGCATGTCCACTCCTGCTCTTCCTCACACCGGGCCAAGCGTCACGCACTGGTAAGATTTGTTTTTTGTCAACATCTCAAAGCTTCCAAATTAACTCTGTGAGCAGCCAGAGGTAGAGGACTGGCCCATGGCCATCAACAGCACAGTCCAATTTGTTTTCTTATCTGTGCAGTTTGAGGGTCCCATAAACAACCCCTCATGAAGACAAACTCATGCACCTTCCCAGGAACATCTTGAGGTTTTCAAAGCTTGACAGCATGCATCAAAAAAGCCTTAAAAATGAAAACAAACCTCACAAGGTCCTCCACAAGATTCAAAACAAGCCCCAAACTGGTGGGTTCCTCACTACAGGTCACCTCAGGCGGCGAAGCCAGCAGTGATGTTAATTTAGGAGACAAATCTCCTGAGCTTTATGCTGTTGTCAACAGAGTGGGAAGGACCTTCGAAAGGGAGGTTAAGCGCAACCTGAATTAAACTGCTTCTAAAGCATCCTCCGCAGAAGATGGCTATAGAAGGAGTGGGGCAAGGACAGCTTTCCCAGACTACGCGTGAGCTCTCGTGACTGTCTTCCAGAACAACAGTTGCTAATATCAAATAAATAAATAAATAAATAAATAACCAAACCCCAGGGAGGGACCAGCGTTCTTGTGGATGTGCTTTCCTCTGCACAATTTTACATACATCCAAACAGGAAAAGTCAGAAATAAATCACATGGAATAGTGAGTTGCACTTGTAACACAGAATTTACCCATTACGTCACAAATAATCATCAAAACAGTTAATTTTGCTCGTTTTCCAGTTCCCAGCACTACAGGTCTTCTTGGCTCCCACAGGGTTACGGAGCGGGGATTTCCCTGAAGTTTCGTGATGGCAGCAGTAACTCTGTTCACTTTTCTGCCCCTAACTTACAGGAGTTCCTAACATACTGTACTGGTGTCTGGTATCAGAAGCTCCTCCGTGCTCAGCACTGTAATGTAAACTAAGCTCCCTCTTTCTATTATAAGTTTTTGTATTTACATGATATTATAAATGGGTCACGCAACGGCTGCCGTTTCAGTCTCCTCCCGCTCAGGCTTTGTTTTAAAAAAGACTACAGAGCTCCAAATCCAAGCAGAGCAAAAAGCAAGCTCAGATTTCTCCCTTTCTCTAAAATTCTGCAAAAAATAAGTAGTTTTCCGTGAAGTGTTGTCATAGTTCAGACATTGAATCTACAGCTTTTGTGATAACCAAGGAGATCTCTAGACTTAAATTAGAAACTGCTTAGAAGAGACATTGTACTGCTACTGCAGTTTTGGCTAAGATTTTAGGTTGCTCTTTCAATCCTAGCACTCAACAGCCGCACAACTCTTCAGGTTTTTTTTAAAAGGCAATCAATGCCATAAACATAGGACCACTTGGAGAAAGAAGATGTGTGTTCCTCTCTCAACCTAGTACATAAATTCTTCTTAGTTACTGCAAAGCATTTATTTGTACATTTTTATTTACCGGGAAATGTAATTCAGCTTTCTTCAACCATTAGAAAATACATAATCCCATCATATAATTTTATTCCAGTTATTCGGGTGTAATAACAGAGAAAAATTAAAAGACTCATAACACAGTACTTATTCTAGGACATCACACAAACTTCAAAGAGGAAAAGATTACCTACCAGCTCAACTCGTCCAAACCCTCCGACTCCAAGGGTGTCAATGATGTTGAAATCAGACAGTTTCAGGTTGGCGAAGAAGGCAGCTTCGGCTTCATATCTGGATTTTTTTATGCGAAAAAACGGAAATTTCTTAGAGGTGCAAACATGAGTAGTGCGCAATACCGTACCCGAATGGCATGAGCGTGGAACAGCCTTTACCTGCTTAATTTCCATCTTATCTCTTACAGTTTGATTTTATTCACACTCATCGTTTTGCTGGTCCCAATTATAGCATCGCTCCAACGTGCACGGTTTTCCAAGTGAGAAAAGCAAACATACCTACTGCATGCCTACAATGCAAATGTCTGGTACTGCAATTCAGCTCCAGCTACCCAGCAAATGCTACATTTTGACATTTTCTATTGATCTTCTTGTGGGTGGTTTTTCTTTTTGGTGCCTTTAAGTATTTTTGGAAGATAAAGTCTCTCATAGGAGTTTCTCTTATCCACAGGTTGACAGTAGTTTCTATAAATGTTTATTGAAAGTGGCAAGATCATTAAGGTCCCTGGAGAGAAATCACAGCCAGGTTTTATGAAATCAGATCCGATAAGCTGCAGGCTGGTGTGCAAATGCCTGAAATGAATGACTTCAGTCACATATCAACATTCCTATAAGAATATCTTCACTTCTTTTCCTCCTATAAACTCACTTGGAGTAGACGTCCCAACCCAGGAGGTCCCAAAATCCAGATGCTCTCTCTTAAGCCCATGTCCAACTGGCTCGCAACACAAGTTCACCAAGCCCTTGACTAAGGAAGCATGCAAATCGAACACATGCAAGCCTGCCAAAATAAGCTTCCCATGACTATCCTCATGAATATGATTCCTCTAAAATAGCTCCTTGTCAAGGTTTATGGTATTTTTAGAAAGGCTCAGAGGGGAAATGGATGAACAGGATCCACCCACTCAATAAAGTTTGACATTCAGCTGCCAGAGAAGTCCCCATGCGCGTACAACCATGGCTGCTGGTGACACAGACTTGTATGGGAAAAGAGCATTGACGGGATTATGGAGAGAGGCATGGAGGGTGTAAAGGGAGAGTTGGCTTGCTTTCCATTACTTAATTTTAGCCATAATATCTTGCAATTAACAGACAGACCATAATCCTCTATTTCACCTGGATGCTTCATTTGTGCATAACGCTAGCGTAAAGATAAAACATCATAGTGTTAGCCACAATCATATATACATATCCACCTGTCTATCTTTTTAATGTACCTTGTCCATCATGCTTATCTCTAATTCAATAATGGGATGGAATTGATTTACTGACTTATTCCGTTCAAACCACCTTCTTTAGTCTATTTAAAACTGCAATGACATTGGGCGAGAAAGAGAAAAAAAAATTTTGAAGTTAAAAGGCAAAAATAAAAAGAGGTGTCAAGAAAGGTGAAAGGTCACATCATCAAGCCCCAAATCCAATGCAATAAAGCGCAATTTTATCTCGGGGGTGCTGTCGACAAATTACTTAAGCTTTATTATTTATACTGTCACCAGATCCTCTCGGTGACCTTGCTCCTGTGGCCACAGCAGCCTGATGCATCCGATTTTGGAAACCAATCAGTACCGAGCCTGCTTCGAACTTGGGATAACCTTGTGTGACACAGCTGCTTATTGATCGCTTTATACTCATCATGAGGTGAATACTAAACCTGTCACTAAAAACTTCTGCTAAAGGAAAGACATATTTATACGTTCCCTTCTAAATCACAGCAGACACGTCATTTTAGGGGTGACAGAGCAATGAGATGAGTCTAATTTTCATGATAAATGTATAGACAGTGCATGAGTTATCTTTTGTGTTCCCGACCAGTTAAATACCCTTAATGATTTATAGTTGCTAGGAAGATGAAATCCCAGCATGGAAAATTTCCCTTCAACAGTCAAACAAACGGATACAAAACTTCAGGTCAAAAAGCCCTGCATTACCTTTGCCCAAGGCTTGGGAGCCTCCCTTCTTGGTGGAAGGAGGCAGGAGAGAAAATGTGGAAGGAAGCCATCTCGTCCTCCCAGGGAGGCAGGGGACCAGCTACCCCATCTTCTCCCCCGGGCAACTAGTGAGGATTTCTCAATGCTGAGCAAGCAGGGGATGAGAGATGCCAAACAGCAGTGTGTCAGAAGTGTTAGGGTCTCCAAAAATATATGGGACAGACAGGGGAAATGTTTTGTTCCCTATAACACCTCTTATCCTGAAAGACAGCCAAGTCCTACAAAAATCATGTATAGTTCACATCATGCAATGTAAGAGGACAAAAACTGGGTAAGACATGGCACGGTGCTGGCAAGGCAAGCAGGACCATAGTCCCAGTCCCTGCAAATTCCACCAATTCTCCTGAAAATCCCTTGGTTCGATGGGAGATGGGATCTGCCACTCCAGTCCCAACTTCCTTCATTGTTTTGTGTGTTGAGTTGCAGAAGCCAAAAGCTCTGCTGGTGGCTTTTAAAGTTAAAAAAAGTGTTTATTTATTATCTTGCTTAAAAAATGTACTTGCAGCATTATTGTGATTGCTTTTTGAAATCTCTTGGCTAATTCTCTTTGACAGACTGCTTATGTGTAGTTAGTACATACCAAGTGCAATGAAGCAAATAAAACAAATTGGATGCAGTTTTCTACATACTGTGCAACAGGCATCCAAAAACCAAAAGGAATTAAAAAAAATATATAGTGAAACCAAAACGCATGTAAAATCAAGCAAGCTAGCCCTTCACATGCTCTGTAACAACAGTCACATCTGAATTATGTTTTATTCCCAGCTATAAAGGTCAAAGCTCACTTTCAAATTAAAATCCTATAAACTAACAGGAGTGATGCACTTCAGCCCTGCAAAGCTTAAGAATAAATCTCTTCAGTCACATTAAATAAAAATATCAAAATGCAAGTATTCCCAAGCCACCTCCTAAATCAGAAATTGGGGAATAATCCTCATCCTGAAATTCAGAATATGAATTAAAACTTTGGCCCTTGAACTTCCTTAATTTGAGCATGCTGTTCCCTAAACAGAAACTCCCAAGGTTTTGCAGCACGTGCTCCTTGCTCTACAGAATTATAGTGAAAAATCTATGTCATGTCTTAATTTTATCACCTTCAAAAGAAAAGGGACCCTTTCAAGGCATTGGGAGGGCAGTGCAAAGAAGTACAGAAGAGGTTTAAAAATTAATATTGGGGTGTCTGTAGGAAAATGTTCAGTCTGGACCAGGCTGAAGAAATCTGCTATGCTCAGATACTGGGGAAGATGCTTGGGATATTCCCTGGGAATATAACAGAGATGGGATGAATGGTAGAGACAGTTTGACCAAACTTGTGCAAGCTGACATGGAAATAACTTGGCACTCTGTGGGAAAAATGTACTCATGCCAGGTCAGGGAGTATTTCTTCTGGGTACCACTTTGCAGATGCCACAGCCTCTTCCCATCCAGTACTAACCAGTCTAATGAGAAAGGCAGTTAATTTTCTAAATATGCAGCCGTACGATGGTGCTCTGAGACTTTTCAAACAAGAAAATGATTTTTTTGTCCTCTGGAAAATTTGGTGATTTAAGTTCCTAAATTAATAGATAAGACGTGTATTGGTAAGACATCTCAGGCAAGCTCGGAGGCATGAATGCTGATCAGCATCACACCCATGTTCAGTGACATTCTGGAGCTACACAGATACAAGTCAAACTTACTATGTTGAGATTTCTGGGGTTTTCTGACTCTGAATTAGACATAATTGAGAAAGAGCCCTTCTCCGGATATTTTGCTAATTGTGCTTCTTGCCCCAGAATCACAGGACAAAACGCCTGGAAAATCATAGTTGGAAGTGCACAAAAAGAAAAGATACAGAGAACGTGTGATCCAAATAGGGAGAAACAACAAAAAGTCTTTTTTAATAAAGAGCTTTTAAAATTAAGGGTGAGATTTTCACAAGAGCTTGTGGGAGGCCAGGTATCAACTCCCAATGCACTCTTAGTTGGACTATTTTGCTTAGGGAAACTGGATTTTGCCACCTACCCTGCCAAACCATCCCTGCGCCAGAGCTTATAGTTCACTCCTGTAGCTAACAGGAGAGCTATCTTCTCCATAGGGGATGACAGAAAACAGCATGGAGGGGGAGATGGGCAGATCTAGGTCAAACACGAGCATCCTGCAGAATCTTGCAAGCTCTTGTCCAAGGTTTCTTGCAAATCTGAATGACAGAGATACCTACTGAAATCTCACTGAAATGACTGGCTTTCCATAATGATCTCACCCTAACGATTATCAGGGCCCTCCTATGGAAGAGTTGGGGCTTAGGAACACCACTTCTTTCTCTCCTTCCAAACAAAATACATACTCCTAAGGAGTCGCTAATTAAAATGCCTTGATTCAGCCTTCTCTTCGGCAAGGACAGGCATCACATGCAAGAAACCAGAGTTCTTGGGGGGATCAGGAGTAAACACCATCGCCCATATGTCCCATTACTTTGAAACAGCAGCGCAGGAGCCACAGCCCAAGCATTTGGGCAATGCCTGTTATGCAGAACAGGAGAGGAAAACTTGTGGCTTCTTGCACTGTTGGAGGTTTCTAACCATTTAAATGAGTGATTGCCTCCTAGGATGATGATTACTCCGAAACACATTTCAAGCTTTTCCTCCCAAAACTACAAATAATAATTAAAAAAAAGATAATCATCTTACCTAGGCAGCTAAAAAGGATAAATGAGAAAATGCGAGGAGCAAAGGTTTGCAATTACCCAACTGCTCAGCTTTACTAAACTAGCTCACGATTCCTATCACATGAGCTAAATGTGTTGGGAAACATTAGACATCTGTTACCAAACTGTCATCTTGATAGAGAACTTGGCTTCTTTCCACCTGTGTGCTGCCAACTATATGTAAATTGCAACCAAATGGGAACCAACCACCAACTCCCTGATAAAAGCAAATGTAACCATTTTGGGTGGATAAAACCAGAATTTCAGAGCCTTCCTCAGTGACAGACACCTGCTCATTTAACTGCTGTTTTGTCATCCTTATGTTCAGTTTTGTTGGCTGGCCTGATCACTGTATCACCCATTGTAGAGGCAATGCACTTCTGCAGATAGAAATATTGAAGCTCTGCAAACACTAGAATAACTTGAGTTGCAATAATTGGATGGTGATGATGAGACCCAGCCTGCAAGCAATGAGCTTAAGAGCCACAGGTGGGGTGGGGAAAAAAATACATCACAAAAGGAAACCCTATTTCTGTGTCCACTAAATGAGAGATTTATCTCAGTCCATCTCCTTATGATTCTTAAGATAGAACTAATTTCTTTTTAGGATGCTGCTTCAACTGCACTTTAAAAAAATGAGTTTGTAATAAATGAAAGCAAAAATTACCTCAAATCTTCAATTTTATGACTGTTTTTTCTATACACCTGAACCTAACATATTTTAGCCCTAGAAAAATAACCCACGTGGATCTAGTCTACTCATGGCACCTGGCTGCTGTTCGCCTGCCTGGTACCCTGAAGTCACGACAGGTTTTCTGGATTGGATTCATGCTATTAAGAGAGATGCAATTCCAAACATGAATGAAAAGTGGCAGAGGACATGGATCGAATTCATGTAACAAGGAGGCTTCGTTATCTGAAAGCGATGTAAGGAAGAGCAGATGCAGCAAATGGTGGTAGGGCTCCCGTGCCTTCCCTTCCACACTGGGCAGTCCTCTTTCCCACCTGCTCAAATGACTCTGAAAAGCTCAGGTTCACATATTTCTGAGTGATTTTAGACAAAGGGAAATCTATGAATGGTCATATGGGTGAAAGCGAAATAAAAAGCACCTCGTCTCATGTCCACACGAGATCCTTACCTTCAACTACGCCCTGTTTGACTGGGGCTCAGAAGATCTAGCCACATTCAGGCAACAGACAGAAGCATGGCACAGCGACAGTGTATTTTACACAACCAGCAAGATCCAGAGTCTGGGAATGCCTGAAAGCAAATTCTTGAGAGGCATTGAGAGCAAATCTGTATTTCTTTATGGTGCGTTGCCACTCATCCTCTCAGAGGTCCCACCCCACGTGCAAAACCCTTCTTATCTAGCATTCCCTCCAGGTATTGATCCATCTGGGTCAGTACACTTTTTGGTGGGGGGGGAGAGGTCCCTTGACAAACCACTGCAGCAACAAATCCACCCCAAGGGTATGAACCCAAAACCCTGTTGGGGAAGACCATAACATGCTTATGAGATCTCTCTAAGTGTCTGATCCTGCAAGGTGAAGAGCACTTTCAGGTCTCCATGGAATTGTATTGGCTGAAAGGGAGATGCTTGCCCCAAAATTAGTGAGGCAGAGCAGGCAGTGATAGCAGAGAATAAATATTTCCTAAATACTGTCCCTCTGTATGGGAAATGACTATGTTTTGCGTTTCTTCCCCTGGGTACCAGATGTCCGTCTCTCTCATGATGCACAAATGCACCTTTTGACTTTCAAACGTCCCTTTCAGATAAACACTGGCATCAGTAAGAACAAAAATATCAAGAAAAAGACCAGCTCTTTACCTATTTTACTGTCCATCGCATAACGTTACAGTAAAGTTGAATTTATTTCAAGCTCCATCACATTATCGCAATTTATTAGCTCGTTCACAAATACAGGACCACAAAATTGTATCAGGACATCTCCATTGACCGTGAAAGCAGGAAGACGCCGATCAAAGACACCGAGCTGTTGGATAAAAGTACCGGCACAAGATGACTGTGAGTTCTCCCATCAGCAGTAAGGTCACTGTTGCCCACCCAGCCATGAGTTGTATTACCAAGGGAAGCACTGACATTTGATTGCCCTAAATCCAAATGGGGTTTTCTGCCCTTTCACAGACACAATGGACTGATGGCATGTTAGTATGCCCATAAACAATTTCCGCCTGGCATTTGCTATCCTAATGCTAACCCATTCCTGGAAGGGTTGGGTGCTATGGTGTTACCCACAGACTTGTTAGAGAGGATTTACTTGCAGACAAGGATTTGCTGCCCTGCACCAAGGAAGAAAAAGGAGGAGAACATCAAACTCATACACTCTTCTATTTTTTCTAATTGCAAGCAACACTGAACAAGTAAGAGGCATATATCGATCTATCTACATCTACCTGTAGATAGATAGATATAGGGAGAAAGTATGATAACTAATAACCCGGAGCTTTTCCTTAGTTCAGGTCTCCTTCTTCCAGACCATCCTTCTGAGGTCAGCAGTGCAGTGGCTTTAACTCCCGATTTAGCTGCTACCACTTCCTTCTACATCTTACACCTTCGACTGAAAATCCAAATCAAGAGAGAATTTGTTTGGATTTTTAAAAGCAATGTGCTAGTGGCGACAATGCAATCACAGCTGCACAGACCATTGCATCGAAAAGAAAGGCTGTCTTTCTTTTCAAGTTCATGTTGTCGGGGCTGGGAATTTCTCTTGGACCCACCAGCACTTGAACTCGCAGCGTACTTGCCTTTAACGACTTTCACATCAGGAGAAATAGCATACCTCCTGGTTTAGATTTTCTTACAGAAAGTGAACATTTGAGTGGCAGCTAAAACAGACATTAAAGCTATGGCATCTCTAACTTCCTCTGGAAGGGGAAGGAGATCTGAAATTAAAAACATAAAGTTAAAAAACTAACAGAGAAATAATTTTTTCCCCCTATTTTAAAAGCACATTACTTTTCAATTAGAACTTAGCAATGTGAACATGATATTATGCTGTTATAATAAGCTGTGCTCATTGTAAGTTGTTTCAGTAGTTAAGCAAATAGAAGATTTGTTTGAATTATGGGGCTTTGAAGACTTGCTATTGCACGGAGACCAATTTCACCAAGAAATGCAATTGAATGCACTCAAATACAGTCAGTTAAAACATCTCAGAAAGACCTTCTCATCATCCAGGCTCTTTAAAAAGTCTTAAGTTTGAAGCTAATATTGTTGAACTCCTAAATGTGCCAAGAGATTGGTAATACCTTATTAAACAACTTATGCCTATTAGGTTCTGTACCTTCCATCTAGCAAGAGTATGAGCACTGCAGTGGGACCTTATCTGAACACGGAATGTGCAGGGAGCAACTTTATTAGGAAAAAAATCCCTAAAATCCAAATTTCACCTTTTTTTCAGATGTTCGCTGTGGAATTCTCTCCCCTTATAACATGGGGAAATGTATCACTCCCTTTAAAACGCACAACTGCTCCCACGTATCTAAGCTCACAATCAAACTGCTCAGAAAAACCCCTTCTTTCTCCAGTCCAAGCAGATGTAAAGGTTTTGTGTAAATGTGGGTGTGTTTTGACAGCCTGTATCCACACAATGCTCACGTGCCAGTAACAAGCCAAAATTTTGGTGGAAGAAACAAACTGGCATATAAAATGCCAGCTGACCAGGGAGTGCTAATGCTGTACAGGTATGAAGCAGAGTGCTTTCAACAGAGCGCATGGTTATCAGGATGGTTTTTAGGGAATTGGGTCCCTGGTTTTCACTGAAAGTCAAAGGGAGGTCATCACTGAAATGCATATTTTATTTTCTAGATGTACATGCTTCTTCTTCAACTTCTAATGAAACAGCCTGATGCTTCCAACAGGACTCTCTCTCAGGGTCCTACTTCGGGAAGTCCTGGTTTCAGCTTTGGTTAAAATAACATTTGCACTTTTGTAATACGCCTAATGCCGAGAACGTCCTGAAATAGTTCAAACAAGACACTCTACAGGATATACTGACTTACAAAAACAAGACTTTAATTAATTTTAATTAAAAGGGGTGAAGGGAGGATGTGGAGTATTCCTTCCTCTGGTGGTGTTTCCTGTTCTGTATAGTATTAAAAGATATTGCTTAAGGAGGGGGTTTGTTTCTTTTTTTTCTTCCTTTTTTCCTTGTCTTTTTTTTAAACTCGATGTTGCTAGCTGAAGAAACTACCTCATTGCCATTGTATTGCATCTGTATCTTGGCTCAGCAGTGAGAGACTGAACCCCAAATAGTTGCTGATAGCACTATTGTGTATGGTATGCTGGGTTAACCTAGGTGGGAAACTCACTGGTGACAGTGGAAAAATAAAACATTAATAACTTTCCAACTCCAAGACAAGCAGCAACATAACCTGAAATTCCACACAAAACAAAATTCTAAGGAAAGCAAATGATTTTTTACAGCACTTCAAACGCTGCACTCTGACCCTGACATCTTAATTTCATTTCAATGAAAATAACATCAAATATAAAATGAAAGACTATTTTAAAATTTTATTTAGCAACATCTTTTTTCCCCAAATAAACTCATGCTGAAATCACTTATTTCTGTAAAGCATTTCCTTGTTGACAATTCAACATTTTCACTAGAAAAATCCCTATCAGTTTTCCTTGGCCAATGGGTATCTTCACAGCTGCTGGGTGGAAGAAATACTGGTTTACTATCCTCCCTCTACACATACCCTAATATCATCATGTTTCGATGCCAGCAAGTATGCAGTACTGGTTTTTTTTAGTTTTGCAGTGAGTTTTTTAAGGATATTCAATTAAAAAAGCACACCCACTAGATAAAAGGAAAAGGCAGTTATTATATGTTTTAGCCCACTATAGTCTACTGAGTTTCATGTTCTGGCCACCCATCCCTACTTCCAAGAAAGCTGTTGGTGGGGGTTTTTGTGTGTGTGTGTGTGTGTGTGTTTTCTTCTTTTTCCCTATAGCTGTGCTCATTACAACAGAAGTGTGGGGATCAAATTACAAAGAAACATTTATCGTGCTCTAAGACACATGCATCATAAAGAGAAAGCTCTTCTGCCTGGCTGATGGAAATAAACTGACAGTGTAATGCACTTCACTTGGCTTTTTTATCTTTGCCATGCCAGCACCCCACAGTATTATGCCTTAATGGCCTTCTTGGCACTTTTCTCTCCTCACGTGCTAATGCTAGTATGAATAAGCAACCTTTCAGAATAAAATATTAGATTTATGTTGTTGGGTTGCAGCACAACATCTAACAACCCACTGCAGGGTGACATGGCTGGAGTCAAACGCAGTTCACTGAAGAACTGCCAGGGACTTTGTAGCATATTAATTCCTATTTTACCTTCCTAAATCATGGGTCACTATTGAGATAAAATTCGGGTTTAAATCAGCAGATTCACCAGCTAAATCAGCTATAGTTTGGGTATACTTGGTGATTCTGCATTCTGTTGTAGCACTCAAACCCTAACTTTTAAAGTAATACAATGTCAGTAAAAAATAAACATGCCTTGGTTGCATGCCTGTTTGTCCCTGATGCTAACTGTCCTTGAATCAGTTAGAAGAAAAAAAAAAGTATTATGCTAAGGAAGGAGACAATCCATTAACTTCCCTCTATTCTCTTTATTAGTTCTGAATTTAACAGTTTGGATTTGTAGAGAAGAAAATATATTTGGAAGATAAAGCATCAAGGGTTTTTCCTTTCACCTTTCTGATTGACTTCAGAGGAAATACCTACAGATACCTTACTTTTTCCTTTGGAAAACACCAAGGAAAACTCATGCTAATGAGAAGTACCCAGGAAAAAAGCATTTCACATTAAAACTCCAGTTGACCTCTGTAATGTCAAGAAATCCCAGCTACCAAACTTGGCTCAAGTGTGCCACTATGTACTACAGAAGGACACTGAAGTTATTTTAAGGCAACTTGTTAGGAGTCACTGGGGAAGAGCGATGGACACGTTACAACCTTGGGAAGTGAGATGTGATCTCAAGGGAAATTCAGTCTAATTACAGCTTGAAATTGCTCAAATCACTGTTAGTTCTGCTCATTGCTCTTCTACTTTACAAAATCTCATGATCTAATTGCAAACTGCTAATTAGATCCCATGAACCCCAAATCTGCTCATCTAAGCACGTAAACACTATATGGCCCTTTTGCCTCCAGCCATAATGTAGGACTGTTGTTGCTTGCATTAAGTAAATGCTCACCATGGCAACAGCAATGCTCAGATTAAAGAGACTTAGTTGCACTTTTCTTTCTCTTAGGCTTTTTAAAGAATGTGGAGAACAGATTGATATATTGCTGATGGTAGACATACTTATTTGTACAACTCACCATGTTCACTCCTTATTGCACATTTGTTCAAGTCCCACGGGATTCAGGCAACAGCATGTGCTATGTTTTACCTTCGTTTCTTTCTTCAAATGGCCCTAATCCTCTAGGAAAAAATTACTTGCTATATGGTTTCCAGCTTGACGGCTGCCAAGAAGTAGAGGTCTACCTTGGGTGAACTGGTGTCCCTTCTCCAAGGGCTGCCCAGCGACATTTCTACAATGTTTCCTGTAGCCTCTTCCAAATTCTCAAGTAGACCCATGTGTGATAGGACCTGGAGACGTTGCTATAGCAGATGGGTGAATGATGTTCTCTTAATCCAGTGGCTCCCCCAAAATGCCCACAGATCATCAGCGAGAGCTACTAATTGCACTGGGGTCACCGGACTAAACCTCCCAAAGCATTACTGCAAAACCCTCAAGCTTTTATTCCTTTGGCCAATGTCAGAGCGCTCCAGCCATGCCAGCACTGCTGGTAGAAGTTGTTGCATCCGGCATGTTTCATTCTAATTTATTTTGAAAAAAAAGGTGACATATAAGGGGAAGGCGGGGAGGAGGGGAATATTACATAAAATCCGACTGAAAAAGTGGGAGCAGGCAGGAAGCAGATTTTTCCTTACAGTGCAAGTATGTGTGCACACAAAGCGAGGTTTTTCACTCCGCTTGTTTATTCTGGCAGACAGATGAGGCTGTGGGAAGAGATTAGTGAAATTGGTTTCCACATAACCAATCCCATTCCAGTATCACCCTGTGTCAAACCCACTTTCAATTTGACTTATCTGCTAAGATTTTGCTTTCTTGTGTGAGTATTGCTTTCGAAAGCAAAATCAATGTCTTGGGCCATGCAGGGCCTTTTGGCTCCACGTGGGAGAGACTCTGCAGAGGCAGAAAGTTTCCCCTGGAGCTTAACAACTCTACACAAATAACGAAGGCCTGTATCTGGCAAAAGTAAAGAAAAAGCATCAAAATGAAGGGCCGATTTAAAGAAAATCTGGAGAAATAGAAAAAACAAAGCAACTGTGCATGCACTGTCCCACAAACATCTAAGAAAGATGTAAGAAAGAAAAACAGGAGAAGTAAAAGTTCTAGCTCTCAACAAGGCTATGGCATGATAAAGGTACAGGAGGCATGAAATGACCATCGCTGGGTTGACATAATAGCAGGCACAGAAGACGCTGG
>NW_008825613.1:922193-1004467 GCF_000699105.1 Pygoscelis adeliae
GTGATTTGTTGTGTTAAATCATGTTAATAAATCAAATTATCAAGTCACGCAGATCATCTGTAGATGGAAATTCCAGTCTAAACAGGGAAGGAAAGTATTAGGATGAGATTACTGACCACCCATCAGACAGGCAAGAGTGGCTGTGATCTGCTGAAGGAGCTCCGATGAGACCTCAGGAGAGACAAGACACCCAGCATGAGTGTGCAACAAACTCTAGATATACTATCTGTCAAGCCTAAATTTTTAGGCACAATTAATGATCATTTTAGGAGACGGCTAATCAGGTGGCCCAAGAGCAAAGGAAACTTATGACTTGATGCCGAACGATATGCAAACCCCATTTCAAAGTACTACCATTGAAGAATCTCCCTATAACAGAAACCATGGTATATTGAGATTTAACACGGTTGGAGGTCTGAAAAGAGGTTTAAAAGAAAAGCACCACTCTTGCACTTAAAAATTCAAAGAGGGAATTCAAAGAGTAGCTAAAAGAGTTGATAAGGAGAATTAAATCTTGGCAGCAGCACATAGGTATCTGGAAGCTTACAGCAAACATACCATCTATCAAATGTGGACCTAGGATAGGTCAAAAGGAAGTTGGTGTGGCTGAACAGCAGGATGAGACAGTACATTAAAAGCAAGAAGGCATCCTTCAAATATGAAGCGGATTCAAACAAATCAATAAAGAGAAAAGAAAAAAAGAATCAAACCCTGTCCGGTTGAAAGGAAAAACACCATAAGGCAGGACAAAAAAAAATAATGCAAGTAACAACTTCAAAAGGCTTAAAAACAAATAATAAATCCTTCTCAATCACAGCAGCAGCAAGGAGCCTGACCGTAGGCTGCAGGGTCTCCAGAGGCTCATGCTCTAGAAAAAGCGCACTGGGAAGAACAAAGCCATGTGAAAAAAGCTCAGTGCACTTTTTACCCCTGGGTTCAGTGTGGAAGATCTTGGGGGAGATCCTCCCACCGCAGTCTTCCTTCCCAGGGGAATCACCAGAGTAACCACCTCCAATTGAAGTGTCAGTAGGGGACCGAAGTCAACCAGACGAACGTTAACCCATCTCCAGGCCCAGATGGTGTTCACCCAGTGCTTCTGCATGAACTCAAGGTGAACTACTAACTGTGGTTTGTAACCAGCTCTGCTCGCCAAGGGATGGAAGTGGCTTTTTGATGTGATCCAGAGCACTGTGCTTGACTAAGCCCAACATCTGTCCTAACAGAATTAGTTGACACATGGATAAATCTGACTTATTTGGGGAAGAGCCAACATGCTTCACAAGTCTACTGGAGTTCTTTGAAGGAGTTGACAGGCACATGGGCAGGAGAGATCTGGTCGATATAGTTGGCTTGGATTTCCAAAAGGCATTTGACAAGGTTTGAAAGGCTGTTAGAGAAATTAAGCTGCCGTGAGATAACAGGAAAGGTCTTTGCATTGATTAAAAAAAGGTTAAAAATAGGAAACAGCAGATAGTAATAAATGGCTGGTTTTCCTAATGGATGGAGGCCAACAGTGCTCAAATCTTTCCTGCTCAACACCTTTATAGATGATCTATAAAAGGGGGGAGTAAGTAAAATGACAATGTTGGTCAAGAATATTAAATCACCAAACAGCAAACAAAAGCCCAAGGTGAAAAATTGCACAAGGACTTAAAGAGACCGAGGGACAAGATAATACATTCACTTAAAATCCTGTAGAAATGCAGTGATGAACATCTGGGGAAAAAATCCTCATCTTACACATGCAGTAATGAGTTGATTCATCCACCTTTACCCCTAGTCCTGTCTCAAAATCTACAGAGCAGAATTGGAAAAGGTATCGGGAAGTGTGATGGTAAGGACCACAGGTCTGGATTGGTTTCTGTTGCAGGAATGACTGCATTAGGGGCTTCTTCCTGGGAAAAAGACAAGTCAGGTAGGAGATGACAAAGGTCTAAAACTTGGGTGTGCCATGGAAAGCAGCTAAGCAGATTTAGGGAAAAAAAACCCACCAAGGGCTACTAAGTAGTAGTAGACAGCACCTATATGCAGGAAGTCCCCGAATCTGAAATCACTGGAGACTGGTGGATCACAAATCAATAAGCATCTCTTTGCTCTTATTCTCCTTCCTAGATATCTGCTGTTGGGCATGGTCAGAGACAGGATACAGGGTTAGCTACATCTTGATGCAGTGAGGCCACTCCTATATTGGCACTTCCAATGCATCTGTATATAACTGGAATAAATTGAGAAACTCAAGTTCCATACTTGTAATGTATAATAGCATTAAAAAAAACAGAGAGTTCTGTTTCACAGTGCCTGGTGCCTGATCTGGAAGCCTGTTTGTGTTCTACATGGCAAGAGATGAGCTGTTCAATCTTACGACTTGTCTCGACTAGATAAAAGGAAGTTTTTATCGGACATTATTTAACACGTGGTGGCTAACATGAGAAAAAAGCATAGTTCTCACTTATTCACTGATGCTAATCCTAAATTCACCACATGAGAAAACTACCAAGCACTTTGTCAACATTTGAATATTATCATGTGCTAATCAGAGAGAGAGAAAAAAAAAAGGAACCAAACAAACCACCCTAACCCCCCAGTTTTTCTACAGCAGATGACTCCTTGGCTTGAAAAGTGATGCAAGTCATCTCATTTGGGGAATACCAGGAAGCTGGAAGGCTCAAAACTCCTCACATCACAGCAGTTCAACAACTCATTTGCCACTCTTCTAATGGAGGAAAATATTTCCTAACACACCTCCCATGTACTCAGCTCATTTTGGAGAAGGGCTCATGGCATCCCAGGATCTGAACATGACTTACATGGTTGAGCGCTCCCCAAAACACACCTCCAACCCACGCTCACATACTACATCACTGAAATGTCACTGGCTACACATCATCTACTTGGTTAAGTGCCCTGATTTGGAAAATTTAATTGAGTAAAGGTAAGGACGGATGGACCAGCACATATGGGCAGGTGAACCTAGAAAGGACCAAGGGGCTCTGCTGAGAAACACCAATGGTAATTCAGGGGACATTGGATCAAAAGCAATGAGTTTCCTGGAAGTTTCTTAGCATCCCTTTGTGGGCTCCCATCCATTTTCCAGCTGAGACAACTTCTGAAAGGCACTTTCCCATACTTCCACTGGAGGGCAGGAATATCCCACGTTTCCACAAGGCGACCCTTCAGCTCATTGCCACACACCCATATGCTTAAAACTGCTTTAGCAAGGCCTTGCCTTCAGGAGACATTCTTGTACACTTACAGACTTTAATTTGGTTTCTATCCTGCTTTTATGAGTAGCTCCATTTTTTCAAAACATCACCATTATTTTCATAAAACAACTACAATATTCCCAGTTTACCCCTGTATCAGTACCTCCCCTCCCAGTGCCCCTTTGCCTCTGCTCCCTGCATTATCTGCAGCACTCCAAGGTCTCCTATTTTCCCCACCTACCTTTCCTGTAGGTAGCACAAATATATTGGAATGTACGTATGTGCTGACCAGCAGGTTAATGTCCTCACTGCTTCCCCAGGAGGCAATAAAAGTATTTTTAAAGGCTTGCAGAGCTGATCTGAGGACCTGTGGCTTGTATCGTCTGTATCTTTATTAGTGAAAACTATCATCAAGAGTAGGAAAAAACTGATATACTGTCTTCCATAAAGCGACATATTTGAGTTATTGAAGGGGTCATACATAAGGTTGATCTGCTTGACAGAGGTTATTTGGTTTCCAAAAGGCATCTCAGAAGGTTCCCCAGCAAAGGCAATTAAAGACACGAAGCTGCCAGGAGAAAAAAGGACAGGTCTTCTCATGGAGAAATAACTGCTTCAGAGAGTGGAGGTTCATCACCTGTGACCCTGCAGGGTGCTGCGCTGGGACCTGTGCTGTTTGATGGATTTAAAATTCATATGGATAAAGGTTCAATAGCGGACCACCGAGGTTTTCTGTTGACATTAAGCTATTCGGAGTAGCAGAAAACCCAGGGTGAACTATGAAGAGCTGCAGAAGGACCTTAGGAGATTCAGTGACTTGCCAATAAAGTGTTGGATGAAATGAAACAGAGATGAACTGATACGCATAGAAAAAATAACCCAAACTTCTTATGACAAAAGACAGGCTCCAAGATGATCTTCCCCCTCAAGAGTTTATAACAGTCCCATGAAAGCATCAGCTCAGTGCTCAGGCATGGTCAAGAAGACAGACTGAATGCCAGGGATTAGTAGGAAAGGAGCAGAAACCAGCCTGCCTTTATACAAACCTACAGCACCCAGTACCTCTGTGTCCTTCTAGTCCACCCTGGTGCAGAGAAAGGCAATAGGCTTGGTCAAAGGGAAATGCCTCTACAAGAATAATGGTTGAGCAAGCTGGGACCCTCTGGCTTGACAACTGCCTACAATTTGGCATTTTCAGGATTTATTTAATAAAGGCAGACACTACTTCACTAAAATCTGTTTTTTTGGAACTATCTAAATGCTTAATATCTGGGGTAATGCTGAACATGGTCTGCTATAAGGAACTCTTCTCCACATTTAAGTACCTAATTTTTACAGACTAATTCTTTCACAACTGAAATGAAAAATGTCAAAATTTTCTTGCTATCTGCTATAATGACCCTATGTTAGCTCACTAAACAAGAAATAATTCTGCAGGTGAAACTTTTTCCACTCTGTCTCCTTCTCTGCCGGTTACATTTACATCTGAGGACTGAAGATGGGAAGAGAGTAGGACAGTGCCAGCTCCAGTTCTGCCTTGGTTTTTCTGACTTCTGGTTAATTTGCTTAATCTCTCCTTATCTGTTTCCTTATCTGTAAAATGATGATACACTAGGAGACTTGTTCAAGAACAGATCACCTGTGGGATGTCTGGGATCAGGTCAAAGGTCCATTTTGCTCAGTATCTCCTCTGGAGAACAGCCGTAAGGAAGCACATGAAGAAGCAGAGCAAGCATGTAGTGATATTGCCTTGAATACTCTTGCAGCCTCTCGAGGCTTGATGGGTTTCAGGAGCTATTGTAAAGGCGTTACATGAAGGAGCAGAGTTTTGCACACCAAAACGATCCTGGTGGTCATGAACCTCACGAAAGGCTCCACAACAAGGGCTTTGGGACCAGGAAACATTGCTTAGCATCCTCCTTGGCCCACCTAAGAGGAAGACTGAGCCACCATTTCTACTATTGTAATAAATCCAAGTTTTTTTAATTAAACTCTTAAGTATGTTTGTGGCATAGGGATGCCCAGAGCTGCTTTTTCCAACAGAAACCTAAGCAGTCACAAAGGGATGATCCCCTCTACTCCATGATATGATACAAAGCCCAGATCACAGCAAGGATTTCTTGCACTGCAAACACTTCTCCAATATCACCCGGTGGACAGTCTATACAAAAAAACTTTCCAAAAGTCCATTTCTGTTCTCAAAGAGGATCACGCACTTCCTTTAAAAAGTAGGTTTTTCTCCTCCCTCTTTCAGTATCTTTAATCAACAAAATTCTAACTGCTGCTCACTAAAAGGATGGAGAGACCCAATAACACTTATTTTTTAATGTAATAAAATAATACTTAACCAAAAGGTAAATAGTAACTTCTGGGAAAGAACTATATAGCCAAACACATGGTTTCTGATAAAGATTGTCTTCCTGCATTTCCCCTCTGCTAATGGCTATGCTGCCACTTGAAACTCCCAAAAGAGACTTAATGCCGCCTTCTTTTCCTGGAATTAGCAGCGGTGGTTTCAAATTAGCTTCCCTTTGCCTGAAAATGAATTAGAAAAGGCCTGAACATACATACTACAAGCGTAGTACATACCAAACAAGCGTAATTTTGTGAAATTTTACTGTCAAGCACTTCAGCATCGAATGCTCCTGAAGCCTGATTAATACCAGGCAAGCCAGGGAGGGACAGAACTCATTTGTAAGTGATACATGAGGATTAGGAATGTCTGCATCCAGCAGGGCTAAATAAAAATTGTCTTTTTAAATAGGTAGGAGTGTTTTATCTTATTATGGTAGAAAAATATGTGGTTTGTTTGTTTATTTTCCAGTAGAGTGGGTTTCAATGCTTTCTATGCAAGGCTATGCAACACCTGCAATAGCCCTTTTGACAGCAGTTGTGGTATTTCCAAAGCTCCATGGGCTCTAAATAGGCCAAACCCCTCCTCTGGGTTCACAGAGGGAAGGACAAGCCTATTTCACCCAAAAGGCTGTGAAAAAAGGCTTTTCTCCCAGAGCCCACAGCAGCAGCCGCTGGTGTTGAGCGAGTGGCTATGTTGAAATATGCTGCCCCCTCTGCCTCCGCTGTGCACTTTCCTTCCCTGCTATTTGTTTCCTGCTTAGCTGCTCTAATACTCTACATCACTCCTATATTTCTCTTGATTTCTTAACCTACTGTGCAGCTTTTCTATTTGGCTGCAGTGCAGCGCAGGTTGCCCTCCCAAAAAGCACGGAAACGTTGGATGGAGATGCTCCTTTGCGATCCCTAAAAATATTTGCTCTCAAACATCAGATCAATGCACTACTCATTTCTTTTTTAGTCTCCAAGGTGAAGGAAATGGGGGCCTTTTCAGTAGCTGCATCTTTTTGAACAGATATTATTCCCAAATTAATCTTGTGCCCAGCAGCTCAGTGTTTCCTACTACGTTGTCTTTATGTGTGTAGTTTCATGCTTTATCGCTGTTGACACCACTGGACTGCAGCAGCATCAACCCATACTTTCTGTGATATTTTTCATTTAATCCCTAGTTTTTACAGCAGTTGCTCATTATGGCTGAACCAAGGGGTAAGAGGCTTGCCAAAGACACCTGCAATTTGGAGTAGCCTCCTTCAGCTTGTCTGTGCTTGGAAGCATCCTGATATGGTTTGGATACTCCCCATGAGCACTAATTGATGTTAGGTGCCTACTTAGGACAACTCCAGATGTAAGTCGCATGGGGGAAACCCAAAAGCCTGAGGAGACCAGGAGAGATGCAGCTCTGCCTGTCACTGCTCGGCTTTGGGAAGGAGCGAGGGAGCCCCAGGCTCCAGCGTCCCGCGCTCGGATGTACATGGGAATCAGTAGCGATGAACTGGAGGGATTATGTTTCCCCTGTAAAGGGGGAAGGTGTCCAGTAGATCAAAAGATCAGGCAGTGCAGAGCAGGTGACCTCTCTGAATTCAAGGGCAGAGGTTTGAGATCATTGCAGATTTCCTCCTCCAGCTCTTCCTGCGGGGGCTGGAGCAGAGATCCTGTGGTTATCACAGGGGTCAAGAGGCTGCCTACCATCTGAATCTGGAGTCCAGATCTTGTTTCAGGAGCTCTCAGAACGATGGGGCTACATCTGCCGCCTGGGTCCTCAATGTGTACTACACAGTCGATCTCTTTGTGCAATCATCTCTTCTCTGCCACCTACTGATCTGAGCTACGATGCTACAAAGTGGTAGGTCAGATTTACCAATCCTATCAGCTGAAAGTCTTTTACATGCAGTGGAGCCCCTCTGAGATGCCCAAGAACATCCCAGCCCACAGCAGATACCAGCAAGCTACTCTTCCTGAAGACCTCAAGACTTAAAACCTCATCACCAGTCAAAAGACCTTCTGTTTCTCTTAGGCTCATCTGGCACCCTGGCAGTCTTGAGAAGGGTAAACCTAGACTCCATAACCAACTCGGTTGTTTTAATTGAATGGGCTACGTCTTTAGTAAACCTTTATGAAGTTGTCAACATCATTCCAACCTGTAGGCCACTGGAGAGGTCCAAAGCCTTCAGTGGAGGTGGGAAGAGACCGCTTTCTGGAGACCACAGGGTTCTGCCATGAGCCTCAGTACTCTCCCACCATGGGGATGTGCAGCACCAGAAGGACCAGGCTGCTGCATCATTGCTTACCCTGAAAAGCATCTACAAAACATAAAGCCCTAAAACTACCTATGGAGCAGAAGGGAAGCGAATCTAGTTGCTATTTTATTTATTCTCTTCTTTTGGAACAGTTAAAAGATACTTCAAAGCACAAAAGAACGTTTCAGAAGGCTGCAGAGCATGTCAATATGGAGGACAGAAAGTCATGCCTGTGTAATCTGGAGAATTAACAGCATTAAGTGACACAGGTTTGCCCAGGAGAAGGGGAGAATTAAGCTTCTCTCATTGCCAAAAAAAAAGAAAAATCAGTTTGAACAAGGGTTTGGCCCATGTACTCCCATCTTCGATAAAGACTGCAAAGGCAATTTCATGGCCAGCAGATAGGGACCATATATACATATATGGAGGTAACACTGACTGTAAAGAGATGCCTGAAAATAAAGACCCATGAAACCAACTTCCGGGCATGGGTAAAAAACTATTTCTAGACGTTGTAAGAGATCAAGTGCTCACCACTCCCCTTTTGAACATTATTTTAAAATAAAATTTTAAAATCACTTTACTGCAAGAAAAACATGACCAGCAAGCATAAACGTTGAGACATATCCTGAAGTCGTAATGTGGGACAATGGAGATAATATAACAATATCAATTTCTGATATAGTAGATTGGATTAGTAGATCTTAAGTGCTGTTTTTCACATCAAGAAGCCAAAGGACAGAGAAAAGCAACTTGCCCAGGGCTATTCATGGTGCTGTGCAACACTACTGAGAAAGTTTTTAGCTACGCTGTTCCTTCCAGACCCAAAGAGTGGGAGTAGGGGAAGCCACACAAGTTCATCTCACACTACAACTTACTAAACCTAACTCAGCAATACCAACTCAAACCAACTTCAAGGAAGGCAGAAGCGAGAAGAAAAGCCATCTGTCAAGAGCAGGGTTATCTCAAGGCGATTGCCACATCAACCTGCAGAGAAACGTGGGTTCTGGAGAGAGCCTATAGACCAGATGGTCTTGAACAGGCCTGCTTGGCCTTAAAATAAGCATTTGTGAGAAAAAAATAGCCTAAAGATAATACCACTTAGCATCCCAAAGGGTGCCCTTGTTTCAGCTGATTCTGCAAGGACTATCTCACTGCTGATAGACATTTCCAGATATTCAGGAACACAGCTGTGAACATCCACCTTGATGCACATGAACATTAAAACAAATGAATGACATGTTTCAGGAACTGCTTATAAGTCTTATTGGTATCAGCCCTACCAAAAGCCACTGTTTCTAAGCCTTTTTTTGTGTATATCCTCCCAAAGTTTGCCAAATCCAATGTTTTTTAAATCCAGACCTTGAAAGATGTAAAATATATCTTTACACTTTTAGCACAGCTTTAGACACTCTGTATTCAAAGCATTACATTCATATTCTTCCAAGTTAGATTGAAATGCAAACATCTTGTAAGGAATTTATATACACACTGTGGCACTGCAAGAAATGTCCTTAAGGAGGTTTTTCTAATTATTTCCTACTAATTATTTCAGCTCATCTACATTACTCACCTTGATTCACCGACAGATACTGAAGCAGCAGATACTAAATGATATCCTGTAATATACGAACTAGAGTATGTTTCTCTGCAAAATGTATGGACTTGCACATGAATGTCATGTTTCCAACTCATGAGCTGTAATTAATCATACCAAAAGGAGAGGGGTTTTTTATATTTTTATTTGCAGTGGAGCACTTTGCACTACAACAGCCATAAAGGCAAGCAATGCAAATGGTTATCTCCTTCTCAGAAAATGTAAACCTAACTTTTAAGCATCATACATGTATTTTCAAAGCAAAAAGCATAAAAGCACCTAATCAAGATGTTTCTGGAAGGAGGAAACTCAATTACCATCAACTTTCTCGCCTTTAACTTGCCCTGATTTTTCCCTTCCCAGTTTATTTGGCTCCAAGCGTATTTGTGCCTGGTATACCACGCTAGCAATTCAGCAGAGAAACGGAGTTATGTTTTCAAAGACCTCTCTTCATTCTCTATTGCTGTAAGAGCCCAGGTTCCCATAGAAACTGAGAGTAAAAGCAAAAGCGTAAAATACAAATGAACAGGTCTAAGCAGGCAGTGTTATGTTTTATTAGACTTATAAATATGACAAACAGGTGCTGGGTACAGGTTCCTTTCTAATGGAAAAGCCAAATGCTACACCTTATCAAATAAATACAGGGCATATAAATTTTAAAGACTGGAGTCAATGAGTGCTGACTATTAACAGGTTGATACCGCTTCCTGAAATTGAATCGTTTTCTAGATTATTAATTTTTGGAGCAAGCCAAATACCTTCTCCTCATCTGCAGGTCTGATCCTGAATCCCCCAACCACCCCAAATGGCCATCGATTCTCATCTATTGACACTGGAGCTTTGCACTGCGGGAATGGGGCAACAAGCACTAATTACACGGGGGTTTAGGACCTTGTAAGGTGGACTTTATAATTTTAAATGAATGTTGGCATATAGATTGAAGTTCTCTGAAAAACCGCTTCCATTATGAATATGGTTTTCTGAGCAAAGACCAGTCCAGATGCTTTCTTCATGCTTTTGAAGAAGTTGATGTATTCTGAACACATTCTGGATTTTTTTTTTTATAACAGAACTAGCTTCAAAAATCCAGTGAAAGGGGTTTATTAAAGATGCAGGACTTCAGGAAAATTATCAATTTGATTGCCCCAGCAAACTGCCAATATGATAGTAGGATTCTTCACATCATAACAAGATCACTGAAAATGGGAGAGAGATACTAATATGACTAAATTATTTCAAGCTCTGAATAGTTTTTAGAAGTCCATAATAAAATATGATTGAATATATGTGAATGTAGTAATTTTTTTCTAAAGACACTTTCAAGCACCCGTATACAAATATCCCATTAGTGTTTATCTCTGAGCACCCTTGTTGTGCCGTCTCCGAAGGGGTGACACAGATATGCCTCTCCTGAGCCCCAGCAGTAGAAGTGATGCCCTCTACTAGAAATGTTCATCTTCTAAGCACTTCCATCCCCTAAAACTTGTGGAAAATTAGGAAAACCTTAAAATAGCTCAGGTGAGGTGATTTTTTTTTTCCCCCAAGCCAAACTGTGACATCCAACATTCAGTGACTCAAAAGGGGAATTCATTATCAGTGGCTCCTGTTGACTTCTTGAGTGATATGGCCCCTGGCACACCTAGAGCTTGGCTTTTTTGTGTTCAGCTCCTCTGTTAAATGGCATAGGAGATGCCGCAGGTCAAACAAACATTTGAATTTCTTTCCCCCATCCGTGTTCAAAGCAATATTGCAAAATGCTTGCAGCTATTCAAAGAGATTCACTATAAAAGGACCCTTCACTCGAGAGCCTCCTACCTCTGTATACACCCTCATCTGCAACCATCGCCAACCCTTATGCATCACATTAAGAAAGGGAAGGCACAGGACTGCTTGTTTCCAGCCTTTATACCTTCTATTTCTCTCCTGAGAAGCCTGAATATTTTTTGCATTCCAGGAGCAATAGATGGTAGCTGTCCTGGATAACAAGGCAATGATAAAAATCTGTCTGCTTTAAGAAATTAGAGAGGTTGAAACATACAGAAACAAGAGAAAATACTCTGAATTTTGCTTCTGTATTTAACAAGTTCACTTGTTAAATTACCAGAGTTTTGTTTTAGTTGATTGGAAGAAAAGCATTTGGTTATATTTACTTTTAGAGGGGACTTTGTGAGGTGCTGAGCGTGCTTCATGACTGGGGGAAGGCTGTTCCCAGCACTCAGTCTTGCAGGACTTCACCCTTTGCAAAGGCTGCAACAATAAAAGATGAAAGTAATTCCTTTTCTTTTTAAATGTCAGCTTTGATACTTAGCAAGGGCGCATTTGAAGCGGCAGTAATCCCATGCAGGGCTTGCTTTCCCGAGACGTGAACTCTGGAGCTGTATTTTCTTGTTGATATGCTATTTTTTGCATGTAGGAGGTCACGCCTTCTCTAAGCACATGCTCAATGCTTAACAAACATTTTCACGTCCAAATCTGACCCAGATGAAAAATATAACAATTCAACTATTGCATAGTTATTAAAATAGCTTATTTGGAAGCGGTGGGGTTGATAATGGGATCGTAAAACATCTTTCAAAAATAAACTTAAGGCATTCATTTCCTTAAGTGTATGAAATCAGAAAGCAAGCTAGGAAGCCAGGGGGATTTAAGGAGATGGCTAATGTTTCAAAGCAGCCAAGTAGTTAGCTTTTTTTTTTGTCCAAAACCAGAATCTGTAGGGACTCCCTGTCAATTTTCCCTGCATGTTAAAAGAGTCACAGCTGTTTACTGGCCTGCTGCCAGCCCATTTCTGACTACCAGCTCCTAAAAGAACTTCAAGCAATAAGAATTACATTTTGCCATCCAAGATCAATGATATCACTTCTGCACAGAAACAGTCTCCAAATGAAATAAGGAATAGCTATCCATTAAAATCGCAGTGTGCGAGAAATACACCTTTATTAGAAGGCATCTTCTTAAAGCATAAAGGATTAGGAAACGCACCAAAGCCTGGCAAAGCTTGTGATTTAATTTGAGACTAAGATTGGTACAAGGATCTGAACATGCACCTGTAGCTCTGATGGGTTTGGGTGGAGTTACAGCACAGTTATTCATAGTAGATAATTTGCTTGGCTGTTGATTGCAACTGCCATTCCACAAATGCTTTTTGAGCCCCACTGTATCAGACTAATCCCTTGTTTTGCTATCAACAAATTATGTTCTTTGATGTCTTCTCTAGAGTGACCTGACAATCGCACCTGGAAATGAAGTGACAAAGCCTAAGTGATATTAAAGACAGAGTGCAAAAATGTCTGCATGTGATGGTACGCTGAGCAGATAAAGATAGAAACGCTTCATTCCCATCACTAAAATGAATTTTAAATATGGCCATGAATGAGGTCCTTTTAACTTATATCAGAAATTTAATTACAATAGCCCTATTATAAACCTCCAGGTAGTTTTACATTAACGTCCAAAATAATGGGCAATATCAGACTTTGATCTTCTCTTTAAAGGTTTACAGACACTGAGCTTTCTTACATATTCAAAATGTCATGTTATCTATATTTTTGATGTTTTATCTTGCTATACCTACATAAAAGCCATGGGATCAGTTAAATCATGAGAACAGTTTTTCTTTTTTTTTTTTTTTAAGCAGATGATTTAAAGATTTAGAGCTCAGCACTTCTCAAATCACTTAATGGAGTATTCAGTCAGGCACTGAGAAAATACAGCAAATGCAACCAAGGGCAAATCAATGTAAGTGGAGCACAGCATAGTCAGGATAAATAAGTGCACTGCCCAGCTGTGCGGTTTGGGATGCCCTAAGTGCTGCAAACAAGCAAATGGAAAAAATAATAATATTATCACATGGCAGCAGTTTCTCAGCATCCATCAACAATATTGGAAGCATCAGGTTTTTTAAAATAAACCTCCTTTACTTGGCGTTACAGAGTAAGTTATTGTAGTGGCAGGTTGTCACCTTCCTGTTGCACCCAAAGAAGGGAGCGTTGCCTTGCGTGGGTCCTGCAGCCAGCTGCCGGCAGCAGTGAAGGCAGAGACCCATCTCGGCAGTATCATTTGCTATTCTTCTACAGCACCTCTTGGCCTGCCTTTGGTTTAGTGCTTAAAGTTCAGCAAAATTAAGAAAAATCAAAATAAGAGAGCCTTGCAGTTGAGTCTTCGCAATATAGGTGGCACCACACTGCCAATATTGCAGTAGTCCAATATTGCTCGTGCTCACTAGGTAAGGATGAGATGCGGGTAGAATTCCTCAGTTTAATGTGGACTACATTTAGACTGTAAGCTATACATGGAAATTAATTTGAGCCTTCAGGAAGATCGATTATGTATTCTTTAAAGGGAGAAGGGAAAGAAGAAAAAAGGTCTGTTCTGGTGGGTCAGCTGCTGGTGGGATGGAGGTGTCAGCAGTAACTTCGGAGTTAAGGCTGCATTGAGTTTTTCACTTACAGCGGGATTAAATTTCTTCCATTTCATTTCACAGTTCGGTGACGGAATTTCATCTTTGAATTTGAAACAATTACTGTTCCAGGGTCAACTGAATTTGCTATGCAGTTTTCAGGTACCACACTTACTAACTTTCACAGGGAAAGCAATTAATATTCACTCATCTTTGAAATATGGACCTTCACCCTCTGCTCTTTCCCCTCTCCCTGCTGTTTAAACAACTGCATACACCAACATTTCAAAACTTTGGAGCTATTCCCATCACATCCCAGCCTGGGAAGTTTCTTGGGTAAATGGGAAGACACTTCTTTATCTGGCAACACCTTTTCCAGCTTTGCCAAGACAATTCTGCAGTGGGGAGATGGTGCTCCCCCACCTCCTCCCCTGGTGCTGTGCTCCTGGAGCCCAAATCTCTTCCTCCCAAATCTTCCCTGGGTGCCAGCACCGTCCACATACTTGCCCTTCAGCTCTCACTGTCTCTACATTTCTTTCTTTCCTTTCCCTTACCAATGCTTGGGCATAAAAGTGAGGTCTGACCCAACTTCTGGTGGATCTCATAGGAGTTGGTGAGGTACAACCAAGGACAACTCGTCTAGCAGGCAACTCTGGCTCTGGAAAAGCCACAAATAATCCCACAACTATTTCCAGCAGTTCCAAAAATCAGTAGCTCCCTATAGCAGAGGGATCACTGAGTTTTATTTGTAATATATTTGACTCCTTTCAAGTGGGTCTCTGTTATTTAAGTCCTTCTGATGAAAGTGGGACAGAAATAGCTCGCCTTCCAGTGGTGTAATACAAAGCTATTTAGATAAATCTTCAGGACAGCTCAAAAATGTGCTGGATGCCAAAGGTACAGACCCAGAAACTGTGCAAAAATGTTTTAATGCTACCTTTGCCTCTCCATCCCTCACGGATGCCAAAGTTTGCCAAGGTTTCTGTTTAAAGCTACCAAGACTGTGCTACACAAAGCTCTAAATGACCATAGTGGGATTAGTACAAGTATTCTCAGCGGTTTCTGGAAAAAGTATTTAGATAAATGCCAAAGGAATAGTTAATATTTCTAATGCACAGACCTCTGTTTCCATCAAGTACTACCCTGCACAACTTGAACCGCTGAACACACGGATGCATTCACCGCAAGATTTTCCTGTTTCCTCTGGAATGAGACTCATCATTGTCAGAAAGCTTTCTGGTGCATTTTGATTTCATCAGCACAGGCCCTAATTTTATAAAACAAACGCAATAAAATATTATAATAGCAGCCTGCTTCAAAGGCACTGATTTTTTTTCACTAGTGCTTCCATCTGACATCTGACACAGCCCATTATCATATCAAAAGGTCAAGTTAGCAAGAAGAAAGCATATAGATTATTACCTAAATAAAAATGACTTGTTTTTAAAAGCTAATTTAATATATCCCTCGTGAGCGACACAGTGCATTACACAGTGCATTTTCTCAAGAGGAAAGCAGCCATAAAGTCTACCCAGTGCAGGTCTCTGCATGAGTAATGCAAGTCTGCAAGCAAACAGCAATTCACCTTCAAAAAAGAAAGTCAGAATTTAGCAGTCTCTACTACGTTCATTTAGGAATATCACTCTGCATGTTATCTTGATGGGCTCTTGCCTTTTAAAATGATTTCTGAGATCTTATTTTCTAAGTAAACACCTACTTATTACAGCAGTTGGGAAAATCCAATAGCCAGACTTGGATACAAACTACCAGTGGTTTCAGGGTGAAATTACAAATTATTTAAGGCTAAACTCTATTATATACAAAATTCTCCAGCAGAAGGAAAAAAAGCTCTTGCATACCAGAGGCCAAATAATGCCATCCAAAGTCTCGGTTTTTCTAAACAGCATGATATTTAAACTCATACAAACTTAACGGGTATCAATGATCAGTTACGATTTCTCCACAGCACTCACCAAGTAGGAGAATTATTTTAATTATTTACACAGCTTAAAAGAAATGATTGCAACCTCTGCTTTTTAAAGCATTAATGAACTTTTTTCCCCCTTTTTGCACATCTCATGAAGTTCTCCCCCAAGTCTGGCACTGCAGATAGCCAAGGCAAAAGCTAGTTCCCATATGGTCCCTAATTCAGAAAACAATTGACACAGAAGGAGATGGAGCCAATTATTACAGCTCTCAGACTGCCCAGACCTTTCTAATGCTGTAAGCCAGAAAATATTTTCTCTTGCAGAAAAATTACTAATCTAATCGCACTCCATGCGTCGGTGAATTATTTTAGCCAATGTTTTCCAAAGCTGTGGCTCAACAGAAAGTCAGACTTCAATTAAATCATTCTCTTTAATTGGTAGCTCCTGTTTTGGAACTTTTAACTCTGAAAATTTCCCTTTTGGCAGGGGTTAAAAATCTTTCTTGGCTTATCTTATCTATATTTTTAAAAGAAAACAAGATAAAGAAATAAAAAGCATCCCTTCCTAGCACACAGGGTAGTTTATTATTCACCCAAAATCCATGGACTGGCTGTAGGTCAAAACCACCACGTACCAGTGTGCTCGCAGATACAGCATCTGCAGAGCTTTCCCATCTTACCAGAACAGGAGTTTCCATCAAGATAAGCTGGGTTCTGTGATGTGCCACGGCCCATTTTTTGGAGTTGAAGGGCCAACTCCAGCCTCAATACGTTTCTGGAGAGATTGGCCAGAACTTGCACCCTGGTACCCACAGACCACCAAAGAGCAGATGTCTACACTACAGGTACACCAACATCTACGACCAGATCACTGCCAACCACCTTCAGACAAACACTGCAACCAGGTTATCAATAAAGAGCAGTGATTACTGCTCTTTATTGATATAAATATACAGGAGATGCATTAAAATATCTCTTAGCCCAGATGAGGAGCGTGTTTCTGAAGCAAGTCCCCTGACGGGTCCTTCTCCCGTCTCTGAGTGGGACAAAAGCGTGAGAACTGGGCTCCTCTCAGGTGATGCTAAACCGGAAAACGTGCTTCAGGACCTGATTTATGTGCCCCAAGCACTGTTTTAACATTGAGCCAGGGAACCAGACTTGAAGTAGCCCAAAGGAAAACCCCACAGAAATGCAAATAGTCTGTACAGCAGGTCCTCGTCACCAATGTTTTTTTCTCTACGCATCTATTCCTCTAGATCTGTGCTACTTACTAATACCTAGACCTATCCATGTGCAATAAGTTTTCAACTCCCAGAGACAACTTCAACTATTAAAATAACTCTCAAAGACAACCTCATGAAGCAAAAGAAAAGGCTGTATAGGAAGGAGACACATGTAGAGCCAGCAGTGGCGCTCCAAGGAACACCACTGGGCAGCCACACAGGACACTCGAAAATACTTTCTCTTGTAAACATGCTGGCAAGGGAGAAACTAGATGGACTGGGGGATACGGGAATTTCCTCTTGCAAACACGATACTTGGACACTGCTCAGGGGAAGCCTTCAACAGCAGATGGCACCTGAACACCAGCTACCAGCTGCCAGAAGACGTCAGGAGCAGGCTTCAGTCCAGCCATGCACACAAGCACTTGCTTATGGCTGGGAGATGAAAACTTTTCCTAAATTGGCATCTTCAGAAAAGCTAGTGCTAAACGGTATTGCAGTACATAGTACCATTTTGTAAGCAGCAAATAAAAGGAAAATAGACGGGGCACCATACCACCTTGCTTGATCAAACTGTAAAGCTGTATCTGTACCTTTCTCATCAGAATAAAGTCAATTTTACCTTGAAAGCCAGGGTGGAAGGGGAAAAGTATCTACAAAGTATGCATATAAAATTGATAAATATTAATAACCACCCTCTGCACTAAAACTAAGTCAATGAACTGCTAGGATGCTTTGTTATGAATAAATGTAGTGAGAGAGGAGGTGTAAAGTGAAAAAAGGGATAACTGGCCAGTAAAATAAAAGTTCAAGTAAAGACAAAGGGCATTGGGGGCCAGAGCTGCTAGGCAAGGGAAAGGCATCGTATACCTACACAAAGGTCCCTGCCTCCTCAAGTCCTATGAAAAGGAGACAATTTTGGCTGTGAGTACCAAGATGTATTCCCCCAGGGCTGCAACGCAGCTGGAATAAAAAAAAATAAGCAAAAAGTGCAATCAAAATAGCCTACATCTGCAGAGAGCCTGAAGCAACAGCATGAAGGCACCACTGTCTGGACTTCAATAGGGTATTAATTTCAAGCCCTGTTGCCACAGAAGATCAACATCAGTAGATAATTCTGGATGTGACAGGAGAAAAGGAGCACAGGGACCCTGGTCATCAGAGCAGATATGCTCTGCTTGGCCAGGCAAAGCCCAGGCAGCCGCCAGCTTTCCCAGCTTGGTGGTGAGGGCCACCTTGTTGCTGTCCTTGTCTCTGTGACACAGGAGAGGCTCTCCCTTGCTACAGCCATGTCATCGAAAGGTCGGACCAAGCCAGAGGGGACCTCATCTGATGACCTTGCCAGTGGTTGAATCAGCGTGCAGAGATTAACTTCAGGAGTTTTCTGGACAGGAAGAATGCCAGCACAAAGGATTTGTGTGTCTGGAGCTAACAGTGTTTGCTGAACCCTCACCCCACTTGGCACCAACAACTCCAGTAGAAACCACCTGTTTCCTCTTGGATTTATGAAAGCTGCAGTAGCAGCTCCATCTGGAAGTAATCTACACTTAGATAGGTCTCCTGCTTATTTAAGTATCTCCTTCATGCCCTAAATACCAACATGGCTGGGCCTGACACTGGGACATGAGCGCTATTCTTCTGAAACTACCATTTTCTCAGAATGTGAACCAAATTAAATGTTTGCCTCTCTCCTTCACCTTTACTCTGGTAAGGATGTAACTATAGTATTAATTAGTTGATTAACTTATCTGAATATATCTGAGGAGTAGAATATTAATTATATAGCCTCACTGATGATACATTGATGATTTCTGACTAAAGAGACTGAACACAAAGAATAGATGTTAAGGAGAACTGCCAATCCCAAGCTTGCAAAAACAAGGGAAAATGTCTCCAAAATAGGTATTAGTTAGGTAGTGAGGTATTAGTTGTAAACAAGTAAATCAGTTCTGGTGCTGGAGAATAAAGACGATCTCTGTAACCAGGAGGATAAAAAAGGGTTCTTCCATTTAGATGAAAGCCACAATTTTTATAGTCACTTGACTTTAAGGGAACTCACAAAGTGGCATCAAAGATGACTGAGCTTGGGCACATGAGCAACTGCTGAATTCCACTCCTTTCAGTGGCCCAGGTGCACACTTGCTTTCCTAGACAGAGATGGCTTCTTGAGGGAAGGCCAAAGCCCTGGAAGAACACAATTTTCTTTGAGGTCTGCTTGGCAGGGACTCCTGGGCACCTTCCCACTGGAGCATTGACACAGCCTTGTGTTGGGCATCCTGGCTGCCCGTGCAGACCAAGAGCCAGGCATTTAGGACACAATCCAAAAGTGCCCATGCAGAACAGAGAGACACCTACAACCATCGTGGCCAGTATGCAGATACCTAAAGCCATGGTCCCCCTGTGACACCTTATTTAGTGGTGCAGGAAGGCCCTCTGCTCAGTTCTACTATTTTTGAATGGTGGTATGTATTTTCTTTGCCTTCAAGAGCTGAGCAGAGCTTGCTCTTTCTTTCAAATCATGCCCAAGAGTAGGAAGTGGTAGCTCAGTCGTCTACAGCAGTTTGATTGCTAGAACATTTTCCCAGGTCTTAGGTGCACCCTAACTATATCTCAAGGCTTAGCTGGGAAAACACCATATCACCGAGAGATAAACTCAAAAAAAAGTTGTTCAGACGTTTCAGACCTGGAGGACTGTTGGAGCTGGGACTACCAGCTCTCTAGCCCCAGGCTCATGCTCTAGCATGGAGATTAAAAAAACCCCACCAGTGCCACCAATTTGGTAGGTATTTCTGCAATAAACTCCTGTCCTTGGCCCAAGTCCTGCTTAGGAACATGAACCCTGCATTGGATGCAGTCTAAAACTGTGCTTTTGCTGAACAGGAGCCTACAAATTAACAGGAATTTAATAATTGCCTTGATATGGTGGATTTACATGAAAATATATTTGCTGCCATTTTGTAGATATTTTTATACATATCATTTCAGTTCATATTTCTTAACTGACAGCAACTGTTATGAAAATACTAAACTGGTCACATTTTGACTCTCAACATGGCCACCACACCAACCAAAAGCAGGCTCTGACACTCTGTAATGACATCTCACAACAATGTCCTTTGCATTTAATCTGTGTGGTTACGTCTGCTGAACATCTGACCTTTGCATGAATCATCCTGATCCACCCAATACATGGTGAGACATGGGTATACAGAAAATTTCTATCCATCCACAGGCCTTTTTCCACCTGCCATACAAGCACTGAAAATGAGATGCTAGCTACAAGGATGCAAAAAGAGGGGAAAAAACTTTTTAATGCATTTTGTGTATAGCCTCACAAAACCTGAATGTGCTTTATGTGCCGAGTTCTTCCCTTTCACAAACTTCCCCTCAAAAAAGATAAGCCCTTGAAGGACAATTAGCTGGAGCTAATTAACAGCTGCTTGAAAAGTAATCCAGGTTAAAATTTCTGCCAAGTAGACTTTTCTCTCAGAGGAGTTTTATCTTGCAAGATACAGAAACAATAACTTTCGAGCAACAAAACTTTCTGCAGCAGCTTCCAATGCATCTTGCTTTACTCTCAAAGTAACTTTGTCATTTTCCCATCTTCTGTTCATCTTTTTGCAGGCACGCGCTTGCTTTCAAGGAGGCGAGTGAACTTGAATATGGTATTTCACTAATAAATGCCATATCTTTCAGAAAAGCATTCCTTTTTTTTTAATGTTTCTCCAGGCAGACAGCACTGATCCCTTCTGCTTTTTCAAGGTCAAAATGTCAATATGCAAAGGGCAATAATGTCACTGTCACCTACAGTCTCGAGTGACAGGACTCAAGCGCAGGCCTCTGACTTTTAAGATAGAAAAGTTGCTCTCAAAATTAATCGATTCCTCCTTTTGGGGAACAATTCCTCCATCACCAAGAATCCTTCACTTTGCCCTTCTGTTGGGATGAAATACTTGGCATTATAAGAAAAGAAGAGGAATAAAGAAGATAAAAGCTCAAAAATGTTAAGGTCAACATTGGCCCGTTGGTTCCCAAAATGAAGAGTTTATCCAAAATAGGTCCAAAACTGCAGCCTCCCTGAAGACATCTTCTAAAGCGCACAAAAGACCCTGAAAGCCCTTCCCTAAAACTCACAAAATGATCCTGAAAAAGTCTCCAATACAAGCTGCCTACACAAACATTGCCTGTGATAATAAATTGCTATGTGATACTCTATTAATAATGCAGCTTAAAATCACAGATGTGAAAAGACAGACTATGAAATGGGGAATGGCAAGTCCTATTTGCAAATTTTGCTTGGTGCTAATGGGTTGTGGTGTAACCTTATAAAAGCTTCTGTGATAATAACATCATGTTATTACTAAAACCAAAAATCCCCAGTTTCATTACCAACGTTTTCTTCCTTTTTGTTCAGATGGAAATCAATATAATCCAAATAGTAACAGTAAAAAACCCCAAATATCTAAAATAGTAATACTACATGCCTGGGATACTTGGGACGATCTCTCTGAAGCTGCTTAAGTTCATTTTCCAACACTTTGTAAAATGCTTTGCATAAGTTGCTACTGGCATTAACATGCCATGTTTTCAGCTGGTACTAATAGCTTATATATAGAATAATATATATTTAACTATAATATCTAATAGCTAGTTATCTGCTGCTATAGCACTGTGTCCGTTTGACTTCGCATTCTGTGCCCCAGACATCTATTTTCTAGGATGGTAAAAGGGGCTGATAGCTTCCTGCCTTTTTAATTAAGTCAACAAGAATTTTAGGGAACTTGAGCATTTGAAGAAGAAAGCTTACATGTTTGATTTGGGGCAGGGAAATATTGTTCTAAACAAAAATGCAACCCTGGGGTGCCTTCTAGTACCTTAAAATAAATTAAACATGATGAAAAATTTATTTCAAATATCACTCAAAGATGATAAAAAAGAAATTACTATCTTAATTTGCGGGTACTTTGCAATATTAGCAAGTCTTGTCCAAGAAACTAAGTTTCTTGGGACACATTTACTTTCTGAAACAAACAAACAAAAAGTTATTTTTAACCAACTAACTAATTAGGGCTTCTCATTTTCTCTCTACAGAAGTGCTAAATTCCTTTGTTATACACTATTTCAAACCCCTCTGGTTTAATAAGCAGTTACTATGTATAGCTTAAGAGCAATCTTAAATTTAGATGGCTGCAGACCACTGAACAGTCACACCAAGCATTTGACTTTGAGAAAACACCTAACCCCTTCTCTAATGTGGTAATAATAATAAAAAAACCCAAAAACCAGAGGAAAAGTAAAATAATTTTGTATAGAGCAACTTCAGTTTTCTTTTAAACTACTTTTGCCTTTGAATCATATTGGCTTGTATTCAGTATCCCTCTAATCAGAACACGTTCCTCTTCAAAAGCTTTATTGTTGGTAGAGCATCAAAGTACAGACATAACAAAGTTTTCCTATTAAAAACAAATTGTAGATCAAGAATGAATGAAGAGTGGGTTTTTTCTGGAAATATTTTAAAATACACTGCAGTTCACTTCTGAAAGGAATGAATATTTATAGTAGGACTTCAGATGAATATATTGCTTCACATCAAAGTAGCTTTAGTATTCATTCAAAAATGACAAACTCGATTTGCCATTCTTTGCCTCAGAACACGTTTTGACTTTGTGAAAATGTCTGACAGTTCTCTAAAGAAACAAAATTATATTCAACAACAATTTCCTTCATCACCTGAGCTTTCCAGAATCTGTAATTTCTCACCTTAAAGTATTTCAATTATTTTGTGATAAATTTTGAAGATCCAACACTTCTGTGGACTCAAATATTGTGATTAAGACAGACCTTGGGACCACTCGTCTCTGGGCACTGACCTGAGGAGACCCATCTCCCTCTGGTCCTCCCATTTCATGGAGAGTGCCATGGAGACAGAAGGAGGCTCATCCAGAGGAAAATTCAGAGTAAGCACCTAATTCACTACTCTTTAAGCTGTTTTATACTATTGTGTTGAGAAAAAACAGGGGTTTTTTGAATTACAATTATGTTCCATCAACAAAAATGAGGTTAAGATTTTCTGCTGACCACAATGAGCAGACACTTACTTTGCTTTTGCTTCTGCATCTTCATAGGCTTTATTGGAAACGTCATCTAGGCCGCCAATCAGATGTTTGAAGGAGCTGTAAAAACAAAGAGGCATTTTTAGAGGAAGAGTCTCCATTTGGGAGCCAAGCAAGCCAACGCAGCTCTTTGGCAGCAAGCAGGGGCCATCCCTCGATACTGGGGATGGCCATGACCGACCAAACTGGCGCCAGGGCCGGGCATCTACTGGGAAACACAGCCTCAGACATGCTGGAGAAGGGGTGGAAATGCAATAACCAATGCCAAGAAGATCCAAACTTATTTATCCACCTTTTTTAGGGACTGAACCCCCTGCAATTACTGCTGAAGTCTTCCTTCCCTCCGATATAAGTTTTAGAGTAAATCTGTCAACGTGGCTGGTGAGTCCCATGATTGTGAGGTGCCACCACCATATCCCTGTGTCTTCCAACGAGAAACCCTAGAAATCTCTCTGTTTTCAAAGTGAAGGATAATCTTTATTTCTGTATCTTAGCTTTCTCGTCTTAAGAGAAACAGTGACTAAAAACACAGCAGAGAGAAATAAAAGGAGGGGGGGGAGAGGGAGCAGAGAAGGAAAACAAAGTGAGGGCAGAAATGCAAACAAATTGTCATAAGCCAAATTGCTTTATGACATTTAAGAGGAGATTTGGCTTTAATTGGGTTAAACTGGGTAAGATGGGGTGAAATGTTAGGAGTGCCTGATACACTCGGTGCTGAGCTGTCTTCTGTATAAGCTGCGAGTAGCTTGAGCAGTCCCCTAACACCATCCTCTGTCCCAGGGGAGATACAAAGGGCATAGACATATTGGAAAAAGAATTAGAAAATCTTTTTATATCGTGAGTGACTCAAACAAATAGACCCAATGACCATCTGATCAACTAACAAGCATCACTCCAGAGGAAAAAAAAATTTAAAAATATAACTGTTATGTCTTTGCTAGTGATATTACACAGTGTCAGAGACTAAACAAGAATTACAAAATGAATATTTTCAGTAATTTTAATAACTGAAATCAATTAATACCTATAATTGAAAATATTCCAGGTGAAAAGCATAGTTCCCTACTATACATTTCCATGATTCCCAACGTGTCTGTCATACACAGGTTTTCTTTTTTCAAGAAAGAAAGCACCATGTGCAAAATGAGAATAGAGTTGGGATAATTTGCAAGGATGAACTGCTGAAAACTACAGTCTCTTGACTAATCTCTGCATTAAGGTCACAGCTTCAGAAATGAAAGTCCTGCAGTTCCTCTGGCTTCTATATGTTTGTGACACTCCTGAGGCACTAAACATAGAACTGAAGAACAGAAATGGCTATTAAGAAGTTGAAAAAAAAATTAATTGAAAAGTTGAAAAAAATTGAAAAAAAATCACCATTTAGGACCAAATTTGCAAATTTAATAATAAGAATAGGATATTTAATATGGCCCTCTCTCAACAAAGACTTTTAGGTTGAAAGGGAATTAATGCTATTCTGCAGGTGAGGAAAATACAGGGCAGGTTAATAAAGGTAACAGTTTGCAGATTGTTTGCATTTTTCCCCCTAAATCACTTGGTTTCAGATCACATGACATTATATAGGATAAAGAGCCACAGATGAAAAACCTACTGACTGAAAAGCTCCAAACTCCAGCTGTTTGTGAAAATACAGCAATGAGCAGAATTCATTGACCTGATGTATTTGGGTTGAGCGGAGGGCAGCTGCGGGAAATGCAATATCCTGCGATGTATGAGGTTAACCAGGGTGACTTTGCGCTCCCTTTGGCCTTGAGTGCAATGAAACTGTTCAGACCGTGCTTTGCCCAAGCAGCTTAAACACGCCATATGGTCTTAAGTGGGTACTTAAGTGTCCTGCTGCAGACAGGAGACGCCTGACCCTAAGCAAGGTACCCCGTGAGCACATGGTGAGCAGGGACACGACTTACAAAAGGAGGCTTAATTATCTTGCTTTATGAACAGCAGCTGGAAAAAGCCATATTTTACCCATTATTGCAATAAATATGAGACAAAAGGTCACAGTTGGGAGAGCTATTTATACTGGTTTGGATCTAGAGCTGCTTGCTGTAACTCCATGTAGCCTTCTCTCATCATTTTTTGTATTCTCTCCTCATAACCAATTTTCTCCATGAATAAACTTCACCCCAACTGGGAAAAACAGTAAAGCAGCAAAAACTAAAGTCTCCAATGAAAAAGTTCAGCTCAGCTTGTATAAGGTCAGTCATGCTAGGATAATAGTTTTTTATTTTCTTTTTCTCCAATTTCCCTTGCTTAGCGGGTTGATACAGCAAACTTTCTTGACACCTCATAGCTATCCCCATCACAAACCAAAATCAGGCTTTCAAATAAGGACAAAAACCTAAAGTCCGAAGTGAAAAAATCTGAAAATACCTGAAATATTTAAAGTGTTTCTTTAAAAAAACCTGTATCATCTTGATACGTGTAACCGAAGAAGACAATAAGTAGAAAAAAACAGCATTTAGCACTCAATATCTGCAAATACCACGTAGTTTTGTAGCACTACAAGCCTCTGTCAGAAGCAGCTGTGCTTTGAGTTTTAGTGGCTCTTATCCTTCAGCTCATCTCTCTAACATTTGTGTTAGGCAATTCTGTACTCCCAGCACCCATAACATTTACACCTGGTAAATCTCAGTGCTCCAGGAAAATATTGTTATCAACATAAATAAATTGTATGGAGGAAAAAATCACATATAAATAAAAGATGAACCCGAATCAACTTCAGTGTAAATATTCTTACAGTTCAGGAGAATCTATGAACATTTTTGAAAACTTTTTCAGGTTCAAGAGGTACATGGAAAAAAAGGGTGCCAATAACAATCAAAATGTTAGGAACATTTCCTTTTCCTCCTGTTTTATCTCCATACAAAGTAGCTGCAAGTAAAGTGTGTCTGTACATGTTTATTCCAATTGATTTACAAAACAGATGTTCAAGGTTGTCCCGCTTGTGTCTACACAATTTTTATCAGAAGATGTTTTATAGAAAATTTCCTGGAGGACCAATCCATCAAATCCAGCATATCGTAGTTAACTTTTCCCCAATCAGTTCAACTGTATTTCTGCAATAAATCTAATAACCCTTCCAGGGAGCTTGAAAACTCACTATGACAGGGCCAAACTTGAAACACTTTGGAGACACCAATGTTGTACATCTCCCACAATTAGTTTCTTCCTAGAGGATGAATTACTGCAGTATCACAATAGGAAAAACTTAACTAGCAACAGTCTCTAATTTATTTCACATGGGGTCTTCGAAAGTCATGAACACAGAAGCCTATGGATTGTGAAGAAAATTGCGCTTGGAATTAAAAATGAATAAAAGACATCTGACAACTAACAACTGCTATAAAATTTTAACATGTTTACCTAGATCATACGTTTGATCAAAAGAAAACTGTATTTTTCCAATGAGCTGTCTGGCTCCTCAAGTATCCAAAGGCTTCTACAAATTCCTTGAAATCGTCAGATGTATGTTTTTACAATTCAGTGACAAGTGGTGTCCCTCAGGAGTTCGTATTGCGACCAGTACTGTTTAATATCTTCACCAATGACATAGACAGTGGGATCAAGTGCACCCTCAGACAAGGAAGGGTGCACCCTCAGGGGAAGTATATTGCAGACAATACTAAGCTGAGTGGTGCGGTTGACACATCTGAGGTACAGGATGCGATTCAGAGGGACCTGGACAACCTTAAGTGGGCCTGTGTGAACCTCATGAGGTTCAACAAGGCCAAAAGCAAGGTCCTGCACCTGGGTCAGGGCAGCCCCTGGTATCAATACAGGCTGGGGGATGAAGGGATTGAGAGCAGCCTTGGGGGTACTGGTAGATGAAAAGCTGGACATGAGCCAACAATGTGCGCTCGCAGCCCAGAAAGCGAACCATATCCCTGGCTGCATCAAAAGAAACGTGGCCAGCAGGTTGAGGGAGGTGATTCTGCCCCTCTACTCTGCTCTGGTGAGACCCCACCTGGAGTACTGCGTCCAGCTCTGGGGTCCTTAGCACAAGAAAGACATGGACCTGTTGGAGCAGGTCCAGAGGAGGCCACAAAAATGATTCGAGGGCTGGAACACCTCTCCTATGAGGAAAGGCTGAGAGAGTTGGGGTTGTTCAGCCTGGAGAGGAAAAGGCTTTGGGGAGACCTTATTGCAGCCTTTCCATACTTAAAGGGGGCTTATAAGAAAGATGGCAGCAAACTTTTTAGCAGGGCCTGTTGCAACAGGACAAGGGGGAGTGGCTTTTAACTAAAAGAGGGTAGATTCAGACTACATATAAGGAAGAAATTTTTTACGCTGAGGGTGGTGAAACACCGGAACAGGTTGCCCAGAGAGGTGGTGGATGCCCCATCCCTGGAAACATTCAAGGTCGGGTTGGACGGGGCTCTGAGCAACCTGATCTAGTTGAAGATGTCCCTGCACATTGCAGGGGAGTTGGACCAAATGACCTTTAAAGGTCCCTTCCAACCCAAACTATTCTGTGATTCTGTGAACCTTTAGGAAGATGTCCTTCAGCAATAATCTGAACTCAACAGTGAAGAAGATACAGGCTCAGCATTGAACTTTTAATTTGGTTCTTTTAAACTAGGTGAACTATTTCACATAGACTCTGCATCGTATTTTCTGATACTAGCATGCATGGCATAGAAGAAACGTGAATGTGAGTGTTTATTGTATTAAATGAGTGCTTTAGCTCAGTCTGTTGGTACCATTTTGGCCTAGACATAAGCCAATAAGGGGTGGGAGTTAGTAAACTTGGGGCAGAAAACAGGGAAGGTGTGGTGTGTTCTTTTAAGGTAATAAGAAGGAAGAAAATGTAACAGCATGTAAATTAATAGCAACAGGGGAAGTATATTTATTCAGGGAATGGAAGTTACTGAAGCTCAGTGCATATGATCCTTGAGCTGGAAGCTGTTTATGGACAATATACCACATGCCATAGTTCATGGAAGAGAAAACATGAGAGTTTGGGTTGCAACTGGAAGTTATTCTGGAGTTTGGATTGATTTTGAAGACATGGAGAAGTGAATGCACATAGAACTGAAGCATTGCAGTCACCACCTGAAGCATCGCAGATACCAGCTGAGACATCAGTGGATGGCAGATGTCTCAATAAGGACCATGACTCTTCAAAGGTAATGATCATGAAAAGGGGGGAAGCATGAGCTAGCAGAGGGAAAAAAAGGCATAAAGCAATAGGTTTGTTGTGCAGGGGAATGAACGTAAGCTACAGGCTGTTACTGAACATGAGAAAGCAAGGAGGAACACCTAGCTCCAGCCAACCATCCAACCGTCCATCGACGGCTGGACTCGATGACCTTAGAGGTCTCTTCCAACCTTAATGATTCTATGATTCTAAGAACTGGAACCTGTGAAGAAATCCAGGCTGTGACCATGCGAAGAAGGGAGATTTTGCAGCCATTATGGGAAATTCTGCAAGGAATCTGTTGCAAAACTGAGGATTGTGCAAGGAGCCAGAGAGGGCAAACTGGGGCCCCCCAAGCACAAGGAATCATGGGTTTATCCCGAAAACAGAAAGGCATGTTGTGTGTCAGGAGTAATGGCACAAAATTTGTGCAGAGATAATGGAAATATGATAGAGGAGCAACCTCCTGCATGGTAGAGACTGCTGATGAAGCCAGAGAGCGTTAAGGACCAAATCCCACTGAAATTCATTATTCTGGTAAAGGAAGGGACTTAAAAAGATAATTGCAAGATGGAAAGAATGTCAATGTTGTCCTTCATAACAAATATTTTCAGGACATGGACAAGTGGGAACAAAATGGCTTAAAGTCCGTGGGACACATCAAATGCTTGCTGTACTGCAGGTCATTTTGTTTGTTAGATCACGACTCTGCTCATTTCTACACCAGAAAAGGATGCTGAAAATCCATTGTTGCAAAGCATGTCTACATAGATTTGCAAGAAATAGCTATACTACTTTTTGGGTGTCTTTGGGGTGTTTTTGTGACTGTAATGGCCTTCTTGTTTCACAAGGAAATTAAAAAGCAAGGCAGCACCGACGTCATGAGAGTTTGGTAATTAAAGACCCATCACGTACCACCGTTTGGTTTTCCTCATGGTATTTTCAACTCCCACTGCTTTACCCCTGTAGCATTTTTAATACCTATTTTTTGAATTTCAGAAATTATTTTAGGCAAACCATTTCATCTTTTCATGCTTAAGCAACATCCCATCTCAAAGCCAACTCTCCCAGAGCTTGCCTGGTGGCCTGGCTCGTCCCTATAAAGAAAGTTTCCTGTATTATTAAATCCTCCAGCGACTAAAACAGCCCTACAATTGCTCATAATATTGTCAAATCCAGAGACCGGTCTTCCATCTCTCCTAGGAATAACTTGCTGTGATACCAAGGTGTAACTCTTACAGTTCAAGTGTTAACTAGATGGGAGTATGGCAGCTGTATTAGCAGTGTGGCTCTCAGGTGTTCTGTGGAACAATTTTCAGATATCTTGGGAACACTTTTAAAAGGAAGCTCGAAGAGTTACTATGATGACAAGAAAATGCCAATGTGGAATATTAACCCCTACCATCAGTAAGACTGAAATTCTCCAGTTTCTCAAAGAAATGAATTGACTGTTATGGAAACAATATTTTCCTATAACTTGTTCTTTGAAATTGCAACATCAATGTTGCTGAAATGTTTCAGATTAAGACATGCAAACAGTGCGTGAAAATTGCTGCTTCAATAGTTCCGTTTGATTCAGCAAAGAGCTCATCTTGTAATAGAAAATATTAGGCAACCTTAATGACACGCATCACTCCTCCTCCTGTGCAGAACAGCCTCCAACTGCAGATAAAGCTGACTTCCAGTTTCCATTGCTACTTTGCATACAACTCAAGGTGAACATTTACCATGACCACCGTAACAAACCAAATGTTGTAATATTCTGTGTATCTGGATATAAAGAAATGCTATTTTTCCGCATTAACAGAATAGTATCTGTACAATTTTCCAAATTTACAGAAGTCTTAGTAGATTTTCTCCATATTAAAATTAGCTTCTACAGTTATCTGCACACCTATAAAATAATAATCTAAGAGAAGAGCTATGACAAGAAAGTCAGAACTGGTCAGGACACAGGAGAACCTTCCTTGAACTATAAATAGTGCTATAAATAGCATTACTTTTCTCGTACTATAAATAGGATTTTTATAAATAGTGTTACTCTGCTACTAATTGCAGAGTGTTACTAGAATCTCTGGTATAGATTAACTACAGCTTCATCAGTTTAAATTTAACTTGCACTTCCTTACTATTTCAAAGGCATTATAAACCAAGTAAAAGGCACAGTAGGCAAGGAAAGAAACAGTCTGTAAAATGATCAGTAAGGACTGACTCAGCAATTACTAGTTATTTGGGTTTTTTTAAATGCTTACAGTGCAAAACAAAAATATCCCTTGCAGAAGCATTCAGAAAAAAAGCATAAATTACTTGTTGCTTTATATTTCTCTGAATTAATGCTTGCTAAGTTATCTAATTATGTCAATTCTTCTTCTCTTTGTCCCACGGAATGATAAGGAATAATGCGTATTTTATCTATCAGGCTACCTTGGTTGTGTATGTTCAAGAAAGCCACTCAGCTGACAATCCTGAAGTTCACCGTCTGTTTTCAATAGACAGACCATAATTTTTTTAAATTGATCATAACCAAACTAACACATCAGAAGACCTAGGGTTTTTGAAGTATTATTTCCCAGTTCAGCCATTACAGAACACTAGATTTCTAGAAATTAAGGACTGTAAGAAATCTGAAGAGATAACAAAACACTTGTATCAAAGCAGGATTGAGTGTATGTAGATCATCCCTAGAAGATACTCCAGCATCTCTCACATATCTCATCAGAATATAAAAAGGGCTTCTGAGGTGACTCCTAACCCAGCATCTGACATTTGATGGTGTCTTGCATCAAGACTATGTGCCTGGAGAAGAGTTCAAGGACAGAGCAACCATTTATGATATTTGCTTCGGTACTCTCCCACACCTCCCCAAAACTTCCTAGCCCAGAGGTAGGTCCTACATATTTAACAAATCCAATGGATTTCTTTTCCTTTTGAACACTTCCAAAGTCTCCTCATTTTCCTATGGCTCTGAGTGATCCCTACGTGAAGAGCCGCCTCTTTTTGGCTTTCACCTCCCTCCTGCAGGTTTCTTTGGGTTCTTGCGCTGGGGGAGGCAGTAAAAAGTCAATCCCCATTCATCCCATGCATCTCCCATGGTTTCACAGACCTATACTACATTCCCTTGGAAGGATTACCGTGGAAGATTTGTCTGTACCTTTTGATGGTCTGTGCCAGTGCTTTACCGCCCTCACAACTGGAAAACCACCCCAAGAGTCATGTTGAATTTTCAAGGTAATGCTAATATTTTTAATCCCGTTCCGAACAATTGTAGAGAGCAGTTGAATTTGCAGCACTGTCTTCCGGAGCCCAGGCATTTCTTTTCTAGATTAAAACCTCCTAATTCCTTCAAGCTCCCTAAATAAGACATTATTTTACTCTTCTGATCTCCTTTATCTCCTTTGAACTGCAGAGCTTCAAGCAGAGCTATATCCTTTGGACAAGGGCTCTCCATCCCCACATGGAATAGAATAACAACATCTTGCTTTAACATTTGCCAGAAGCTTGATGCCTTTCCTGACATTTTGCCCACAGGAACTCAATCTGTGTTGTACCATTACGCCTGGATCCATTTCCACAGTAATGCTATCTCCCCATTTATTTCCATTTTGTCTTTCTGCACTTCTTAATTTTCTCCATGTGTCACTACTGAGTTTTGTCTTGTTGATTTAGGGGGATCTTCCCTCTACTTCATCAAGGACTGTGAATGTATTACTCAAAATTAAATGACCTCTCTGGAGAAAATGATCAAAGGCTCTAGTTAAAAACTGTAAAAGGTGTGAACTGGAGATACACCCCACCTCAAGGCAGGAAAATGATGTACTTACTCTCTGTCTATGACCAGACAAGTTACCGCTTCAGCCGCAATGACGTTGGCTGTTCTGACATCCTCCCTGAAAGAAAAAAATACATTTCTTAAGTAAGCTGTATTATTTTCATGACCACCTTTTTATTTCCAAACATATTGCATTCTTAAAGCATTTCAAGAATAAATTTCTGGGTTTCACAGCTTTTTTCCCTCTATTGATTTGATATCATCATCTGTACAGGCTTCAAGCACACAAAAGCTAAAAACCATGCAGAAGCAGAAAAAGAGAAACAGGTTGCCCTTGTAAATAAGATATCCAGCCATGCATCAGCCCATGCTTTTCATCTGTTTTAGGCAAAGTCTCGTTTCTTACTGTGCACATTTGTGCACAGAAACAGTTTTATTAAAATATTAGCTATTTGCACAGATTTATTTATGAACATTTCAACTTCTGCTCATGTCCTTCTCCCCAAAAACCTACATAAAATCTCAATGTTGGAACATGAAGCATCCAGTTAAGTAGGACGTCAGCTCTGCTACTCAGAGCAGGTACAACATATATGGTAGGCTACAGCACTCGCTATGCATTTGCTATCTGAGCACGGAGGATGCTGGGCCTGTGCTTATAAAAGGGGCCTGATTAGGACGGAGCTTTTGAAAGGTCTCGGCATTAAAACATTGCGCTGGTACTTTTCACCAGCTTTTCAGAAATTAAAAATATTGCGCTTAGAATTTTTTCTCTATCTTCAATACCAAATGCTTTGTGTTCTTCCTTTCCCTGCCCCACAGAGAATTTGGCTGAGGCTAGCCCAAGCTATAAAATATGAATTTAATTCATTCTAATCAGACCGATTTGGTGTTTCATCAGGGTTATAGAGATGTCGTTGCATTTTCTGTGTTGGCCAAACAAAAGCACAGGATTCAGAGTCACTGTTTTATTCAAATCCACTCCAAACCTTTCAATTTTTGAAAGGTAAGTGGATTACAGGCAAAAGAGACCCACCTCTTTTAAACACACCTAATTCATTTAGACCGGAAAACTACTGTACATTTTTACTGAAGTAGAAAATGAGATTTAAAAACGCTGTTAGAAATAGCAGTTTCCCTGTTTAAAGATTGGTGGTATTAAAGCAGTAATACAGTACAAAAAAGTGTGGTGCATGTGGACTCATACAGGAATGTGCATTCTCCCTTTAAGGTAATCATTAATTAACTTTAATTACTTTTGAGCTATCTTAACTTTAATATCTTTAAAACAGAGCAAGCAAAAATACAAATGAAAGAAACACTATTAATATTCAGGCCTATATTCAAATGCTGTCTTTGAGTCTATTTTCAATGAAATTAAGTGTGTATTAGTGCTAATTTATCCATACTGATAAACAAAATTATGGTAATTTAAAGCAAGTAGAAAGAAGTAGCCAAATAGCAGTAGACAATTATCTCTATTGACTTCTAAAACTTTGGTAAATATAGAAAGGATAAGGAATGATAATATTTAATATTCCATTAAGTTGCTGTAGCCAACTTCTGCCGGTATATTAATACATTAAAACAAGTATGCAAACTTTTTGGTTGTTCATTAATTCCTGTTAAAACTTAACATATTTTTCCCATTATCTCAGATGCCTTTCTGCCACAAAAATACAGTTTACACCTTTATAGTTATAGATTATAGACATGATTATAGTTACTATATTACAGTTATACGATTACAGACAAGTAAAATACAGCTATTGGTAGCTTCAGTTCAAACATTTTAAATAAACATTAACATTAGAGATTAAAATGCACAAGTAACTGTTATGGTTTCCACTATCTTGTACTTAATACATCCTTTTAATCAGCATGAAATTGATGTAGAATGAAGGCACTTTCCCAAAGGGAATCTCACTTAGCATGAACACCTGAATCAGAGAGATGGCAGGGTTTTTGTAATGCAGAACGTCACGCGATTCTGAGGCTTCCTTATGTTCTGCATGAGTAGAAATAACTGATAAGTCAGGAAAAAAAATTTTTTTTTAATGATAAAGTGGCCCATATATGAGGCGTTAAATCAAGAAATCACTATATTTGGCTATCTCCAAAGCCATCCTGCTCATCCTTGCCTACAAAACCCCCCTCCGCCACCGCTGCAGGACCCTCGTCCGTCAAACACTGAACAAAGGGACTGATGGGGGGAAAGCAGCTTTCTGTTTCCACAGCCTAAATCAATTGTAAGTGGCTTTATAAACCTCACATGCTCTCCTGTTCGGGGGTGTTTACCAATCAGGCTGCAAGCAGAATTAAAAATCTCATCACATTTCTAAAAACAGAAGGAAAAACTCGATGTATTTTCAGTTCTATACAAACGTTAAACCTTTACGTGCATCAGCTGTGAAATACAAGACGCGCTCAGACTTCCAAACACTGCCAACATTTCACATATGCTTAAAAATGACAAACATACCTAGGGCCATGCCACTGATCTATTAATTAACCTCAGTCACCTTCAAGCAAAAGAAATTGTCAGTCCACGTTTTAAAAGGTAGTATTTTGACAGGTGGCCACCAGCTACAGTACATGGCATTAAATGCAACAAGTAGTTATTTGAAGCGCACGGCATTAAATGCAAAAGTAATTACCAAAAGTGCACGGCACTAAATGCAGAAGTAGTTACTAGAAGTGCAGGGCATTAAATGCAACAAGTAATTATTAGATGTGCACAGCATTAAATGCCACAAATAATTATGCGAAAGCCTTGCTTGCGAGCACTGACTCGGACACTTTCTGGACTTCATCACAAGAATACTCATCGCTGCTCCCCGAGAAACAGCACTCTTCGTCAGAGGAATTGCCTTCATTCTCCAAATACTCCATCGCTACTGTTTGCCTCCACCATTTCCTCCCGGGAAAATGCCTGCTTCCTTCCAGCCCGTTACTATATTTTGTCTTCCAGGCAAGCTCTGGTATTTTAGAGCCCCTCTAGCTTCAAACTTTGGGACTTGGAGAAAGGTCACAGCTGCTGGGGGGGCGTTTCTAAGGTGCATCATCGGGAAATACAAGCAGAGGGTATTTTGGAGCCACAAAGAGGTATAAGGCTGCACACAAGCAGGCACGGTTCCTCTCCCACACATGCGCCCGAAAACCGGGGCTAGAGACCTTGTACCGCTGTGCTTCAGCTCCTTAACCCCACGGTGGAATTAGATGGCAACGTTACTCAAGTTCCTAAAGCTCTTCGAAAGTATGTTATCACATCACTATAAACATGAGCACATTATTTAAGAGATGAAATGCATATATATTTTTTCTTGTTATAATTTGTTGCCCAGTTCACCACATATAACTTGGGAAGTTTCAACAATTTTGCTTCTGATAAGCTGCCAACAATGTAAGAACTACAATTTTTTTAACCGTTTCCAGGAAGTTTTCCGATAAAAGTGTATTGATCCCACTATTTATAAAGCTGTGTTGGGCAATGCAAACATGAAAAATATAGGCAGTTTTAATCAGAAATAAGGTCATACGTCAGCATCTGTTCCCTGATTTTTACCTGACTGTAAAAATTTAACTTAGATTTTAAAAATCTGAAATGATTCCCATCTTTGTGCTTTTTTTACTTTCCTACATCCCCTAACTCATTGGAGTCCTGCTCCAACTCCATCTCTCATAGTTCGTACCATACCTAACTCCTTAATAATGCCGATATAATTCTTCAGATAAATGGAAACTATATTTGGATGATTTAATTTAACAGTATACCATTATATTTGCTTGAAACTTGCTGTTATGCCGCCAGCAAACACTGCTCTGCATTCTTCCCAGAAGATGGACTCAACTGGTGCAACCTTGGCATGATGTCTGCCCAGCTTTTGGGATTGGCCTCCCCCAGATGTAGCCTCCTGGCACAAAATAGCATTTATTATGAGGTGCGAGTACCCTGCTGCAGGAAGTATCACGTTTACAGCTGAACCACTTCTGCTCGTTTCCTGACTGGCATTTTGTCAGTCAAAATTGATTTCAAGCTAAAATATAATATTTTTAGGTCTCTAGGTAGGCAAAACCCTCTCCTTAAAGGATAGAGCTAGAGCTTGTTTTTCAGAAGATCACTGAATTTGAGTACCGCTCCTCAGAATACCCAATAAAGATCATTTTTACCTCCCATGTGAAAGTGAGGGTGTAAACAGAAAATACCCAGCAAAATAATAAGGGGAGATAGAGATGCTGGGTTTTGAGCTATTACCACTAAATTCAAGCTGTTAACTGATTTTTCCCATAACTTATTTTTTTCCTTTCACTTATTTCCAACATGCCTTGTCCTAAATACTTTAAATCAACCTTATTAAAAATACTGTAACAAGGTCAGATATGCAGTGCTGGAAAGTGGTAAAATGCATTAAAGAATTTGAATATCAGCAAATGAGGAACCTCCAGATAGTCTTCCTGTGGCAAATTTTTAAAACTCACCAGGGAAGACCTAGTTTTTTCTTTCTATCTTTTCTTTGAAAACCGTCATTAACAGCATTCTCAAATTTAAATGATCAAAACACTAATTTCCAAAAGTCCCATGGGACTTGAGCTTTCTACCACAGACCTCTCCCAGGCGGCAGCAGCTTCTGCAGAGCAACCACCAAGGACCAGACAGTGACCCATCTACTCTTGGTAGCTGGTCAATGTCCTTCAGTTACTTGGTCAAAGAAAAATGGGTTGTCATCATCATTTTTAGAGAAAGAAAGAAAAAAACCCTAACAACCCTAAATATACATTTTGGGATACTGCTGCAGCCAATAGCCCTTTGGCAGTCTACAAACCCATTTAGGTAGGATGGCCACCATTCCTCCCAAGAAACACAGTCCGATCAAGACAGGTGTCACCTGTAGGTAGTTTTATCTGGAACACTGGGACTATCCCTGTAAATGATGTGATCACCTAACACATACGGAAGCAAAAATGCGGGCTGACTTTATGGTACCATCAACTGCACCCTCCTTTCTCCTGCTTTTTCTCGGTAGCCGCTGCTGAAGTCAAGTCAATGCAGATTGATGGTGTAAGCCATGGTCTGTATCAGTTACCTGGACCTACCGACTGGAGAAAAATGCCCCTCATAGACTGGGGTTTGGTTTCCCAACACTTCAGCTTTCTGAGAACACAACGTGCATTTGCCATTGGTTTTGACTATAAAAATACATTACTGGAATTAATAAATACAATGTCATCTACTAAACTTCTAAAAATTTTAATGCGAACCTAAGAAAATGGGCAACTTGAAAAAGCTTCACTTGAAAAGAGTTATGCCATTTAATAAAACCTATGAAAGTCCTCATAGGCATTAAAACCACACCTTCTATAAAGGGAATGAAATACAATAGGAAAGAGATTTTGCTTCAAGGTACCCCAATTTGAAGGCATGTATGAAAATGCACACACAACCACCTGTGCAATTTAGGCTATATGGCTACTGGGAAAAGGAAACATCTCTTCCAGAACAACATTTCAGTTCGTTCAGACAAAATGGTTTAAAAATACTATTTTACAGGGTTTTTATTCAATATAAGCAAACTGTACAACTCTCCAAATAGGCTAGAAAATGTACCAACCCCTTCTAATAATTTGTTTTATGTCTTGTGAGCTATGCTTACAAGCATAGCACTTATGTACTGTTTCTAAAATATATTTATACTCTCAGTGGCTCCAACTGAAAGGTTTAAGCCCTGGCAAGGATTGCACAATAGGATTTACAAAAAAGAGCCCTTCCTGATAACTTACTTTAATATTTATGATGTTAAAGACTCAGGGATGTTGAACAGGTCTTTCAAGACTCTGTTGGTCAGAAAAATTCTGCTCTGTTCTTACTGAACTGACGCTTCTGAAAGCAAATGAAACTCCCAACTGCTGCTAAGATTATGCCAAGTTTTAACTCAAAACTCTTCCAACAAGTAAGGTTTATTTCAGGATGCTGTGTGAAGTCTGACAATTATTTTGTCCTTCCTATTAATGATGGATGTTATTTCATGAAAAGGAAATCACCTGGAGGGCTTCTCCTTCTTTTCAGTTTCATGAATGATGGAAAATCAAGTCCTGTTTACATAAAATACAATTTATTTTGGTATTAATGCAAATGTCCTAATTTAAAAAAAAATATATAATTTTTGCAATCATTGTATGTACCTGAGGAAACAACTTCTGTTACAAATACTGCACTGGACTGTGACCGCTCCCTTGTCTGCCTTGCCACTGCCTACAGCTCAGTCTTGAACAAGCCATTTCACTATCTGATTCCTATATTCCTATATTTCACTATATTCCTATGGAGGAATATATTTCCAGATATATGAATATTTCCTGTATTTCTCTATATTACTAAATTTCACCATCTGATTCCTACATTACAAGGAGAAAAATGCTTTAATTTACTGTGTGATCACCTGGATCTACAAGCAGAAGAAACTACATAAGAGATGGCTGCTCTTATTTTTATTAGCATTATAGATCTGACATAGTGATGCTGCTGAATTAACAAGTGTTACATTGTCAGACTAACTATGCTGATAGCAATAGATGTAATGCAGATAAATATTTACAAAAAAATAGTATTAATTAAAGCAGAAGCACTATGACAGGCACTATCATATGTAGTAAGAGAATATTGAACCCACTCCTGCGACTTGGAAGTGGATGGGGAGATGCAGAGGGCAAAAGTATTGATAACAAAGAGACCTTCTGCTGCATTTTTAAAAGTTGATGTAAAATCAGTCCCTGCTAGCCACCTTCACATTTATATACATGATTATAAGCTGCCAGCGATTCAGGAAACCTAGAGGGGGTTGTGTCAGCTGAAAACTATTTTGAGAAGAGAAGGGTACGCGCTCCTCATGATCTGAAAGCAGAGAAAAAAGGTCTTGCTACCACTTGATTACCACGAAGCTGGCATAAATCTGATGGTACCTACTCTTTTGACAGTCAGCATGAGGATTTTCCCCTTACTGCGAGGCATAATCAGGCTCTTCTGCTAACTCCTGGCTGCAACAATATGAAAGGGTTATGAACCACACGGGTCACAGTGTTAATAAAGAGAGAACTCTTTATTGACTTTATTACACACTTTCAGTATATTCTCATCATATTTAATCCATAATTGATAATTGCAAACTACTCAGGAAACAATCTATGACCTCTGCCACAACTAATTTAACCCACCAGCACTTTCCCTGAGTGATAAGTTACTAATTTGCTATTATTTACGAAAACAGCTATATCAAAATCAAATCAAACTGTGATCAGAGAGTTAAAGTAACAAGATACATCTATTACACACTAACAATATCAACACAGCACTTACGCAACGTCATTTTAAACCATGTGCAAGAGGTTCACATGGTCACAGTTAAATCTCAGAAGCAGCTAAGGTATACGATAATATCTGTAAACATATTTTATAGGTGGGTAAACCAATGCATGAGAAGCTCAAGCAAGGTGCACTAGATTATACGGGCAGCAATAGCCTCAGTGCTACCAAAACTGGCAGCTGGCTTCTCTTCAAGAATTCATGAGGCTGCATCCATTTGGCCTAATGTCTTTACTGTGTTGGCGTGTTCATAACGCTGCACGCATCTGATCGCTGCAGAGGCAGGGATCATGTTAACCCTTAACTGTGTCACTCAGACACAGTGCCAGCCTTACTATCTGTAGCCACTATATTTATATCCCAAACCCTACATTAACACAGGAGAGTCGTCAGTAAGATTAGTGGAAACAACTGCATCCAGAGCAGCTTCTTACAGGCTCAGATCCTTACACAGCTGTTGGGTTTTTTCCTCCCTTCAAGTATTTCTATGAGGGTTATGTTCTTCTTCTTGCTTGGTTTCTTTGTGCATTGAGAGCACTGGGACAAAGACCCTTTATCATGCTGAAGAGATGAGCAATGTATTTGTTTATTGAAACCACGTCTCATTGCAAGGATGTCTGGCCTATCTTGCGAACTATAAGAGGCTCTTTCAGTTGAGAACATTTTTAAGGGTTTATTGTGAACTCATGACTTTTTTTTTTTAAGAAGAACTATATTTTAAACAATGCTCTTGTTAAATTCCTAAGCACTGTGAAGAAGGGAAGGGGGGTTGTAATGAGATTATGGCTTCTCCTTTATGGATGCCAGCAGCAGGATTTAGATGACAAGCCGTGGGAGCTATTTTTTCACTACCACTTGTCCTTGGCTGACACTACCAGCCTCCACCACCAAGCTTCCTGGGTACCAAATTCCCACTCCCCTATACTTCAGGTTGCTGCAATCCCACCTAAGGCATGTGGTTTGCACCATGCTCTTATCGGCCTCTTCCCATGACCAGTGCTCTGCCTGTGCCAGTGGATCCCAGTATCCCCACCCTGGTGACTGTGCCCATCTTACCTTCCTCCCCATGTTACAGACTCCTCCAGGTCCACCCATCTTTTCTTCACTCTGCAGGCCAAATTCACTGCATCCCTCCTTTACCCCACAAATCCTTTGACTTTCTTCCATACTACCCAACTGTTGTTCATTGATGTCAAGGACTTAAGTTTATATTAAAAGAGAGCCCTGAGTCATTGTCCTGAGTGCACCTATAGGCTTTAATTGCCCTGAGCAGCCTCACTGGGACCTTCACCCACATCTTCTGCCCATGGTCCAGGAGCTCAGCCTGGGACCCTCAGTTGTAGGTATGGACTTGTCTCTTGCCTTGTCTCTGGCCCTATTTCTTGGACGGAACTTGGATCTACAATGTAGAAAGCTTGCGTCCCATCTCCTGGATACACCATGCCTGATGCTGTAGCCTTGTTTCCAGCCCTGTCTCTGCCCACCTCCTGCTGCTCCTGGCAAGACTCCCTGGGTGGACCTGGGACCTAGGCCATCCCCTCCTTGTGTCTGGGAGTGCAGCAGCACCTTGCTACCAGCATCTACCTCAGGACCCAGTTTCACTCATTCTGAGTTTTGCTTGGCTAATTACAGCAAACCCTTTCTCTTATTTGCTGCATGAAAGGTCATACCGATAACAGGAACAAAAGCACTGTACTCTTGCACGAGGAAGAACAGAAAGTGCCCAAACCTTTAATTTTGGACTAGAACAACAAAATTAACATCCTGGATACCAACAGTTAACGATGTGAAGGACCACACTGGCACCCGCTAATGTGAGTGCAGCAAGGGAGCTGGAGATGCTGCTGCTCATTTTTCCACAGCCTTTTCATATCTTGTTAAGCGAAGTTTCACAGATAGCTTCCAGATGAGCTAGTGGGTCTCCTGCAAGAAATCAGTGTCCTCCACAAACTTCTCAAAGCCTCCCGCTGATGCAATTAGCTCTTCTGAGGCTTTGCAAGCCTGTGTTTCCCATCTACCTTGTGCTTTCATTTGAGCACTGCTCTAAATTGTAGCATGGAGACACTTGACCCAACTTTCAGCCAGCTGGAGTGGGTACCAGCAGCACTCAGAAGAGCTACAGAGACTAAATCAAGCCCATGCTGGGCTCCACACTGCAATGCTTGACTCCTCTGATGGTCAGGTTAACTCCTGCAAAGCCAACTAGAGCGTTCCTCTGCAACATCACAGTCTGTGGCACTGACGTGCTGATGGGGCCCTATTTTAGCCTGAGTACTCAATTTCTTGTTCTGTATGCTATTTTATGGTGGGAATAGCATGGAAGGGAAAATTATGGGCAAAGTCTATCATCAATAAAGATGTAAACCTGCTCATTTTCTTCAGTCTTATTTTCTCCTTTCTGTGCATGGAGTGATAGAGCAGATTTTATACTTCAGCTCTGTGATCACCTTAAACTGATCTAAGATATATCAAACCTTCTGCAGGCTTAGTTTTCTGGTAGATCAGCGTAACTCACTCCACAGGCAGTAACCACTAATGCTAGGGAAAGGGACGTGGTGGGAACATGTGGCCAAGAGGGAACAGAGAAGTTCAGGACCAGTCTCTGGCATAAACACAGCCATACGCACACTTGAGGCAACTGTATAACCACCTCCTAAATGATCTGTGCCTGCCTAGAGGGCATGCATCACCAAACCTTCATCCCTGTCTTGTCTGTCAAAGGTTTGAAGGTGGGACTAGAAATCCCCCCGTCTTTCAGACACTCAGTTTGCACTCGCTCGTGATTTCACCATTTAAGCAACCACTGACTAATCATAAAACCTGCCAAGCTATGGAAAGGCTACATTTCTAATATAAACCAGCACAACATAACTGCTTAAAAAATGTGTCAAACCAAAGCAAAGAAGTGAAAGATGTTTTGCCTGTGAAACACGTCGTCACAAGAAACCTGTTTTTTATCCATTAGAAAGTATTCATAGACCTTAATGAACAATCTCACTAGTAAAAAAAAGGATACAGTACATTTTAAAAACTACTGTTAAAACCCCCCTTGATTATGCTCTATCACCACTAATATATTTACTAAAAAACCCTCGAACCCAGTTACGTAATGTCTGGAGAGCAGCATAATACAGTCTTAGAAAATAAAGTGAAAAATCTGAAAAATCTATTTGCTGCAGCCCGAGGAGAAGCTAAAAACTTTGCAGAAGCACTGAAAAAGCCAAAAGAGATTTCACACTCCACCTAACACCAAGCCTAGATGAGCAGGGGAAAGTCCTTTCAAGGCAGCATTTACAGTCTTCTTTCAGTAACCACAATACAAAATAAATCACAACTTAAAACAAATGCAACGCCAAAGTTGCTGATACTCCAGGCAGTCCTATCTAACTCGTAACAGTAACTTCTCTGCAGATTTAAAAATCACTCCAGAATTGAGTTTGTGGAAAAATGTGCTGTTGCCCTGGATGGTGATGCAGAGTATTTCATTGCTCTTCCACTGTCGAAGCAGCTGTGCAGCACACATCTTCATTTGCATGGTATTTTACATTTATATGGTTAATGCTAATTACTGCGGAGGTGGACGTATTTATTTTTCTAAATCTATTTTCAGTAGGAAATGATTGGTCATGTCTGAAAGCAGAATTGCACTATGGTACTTTGTGGCTGGTACCAACTCTCCACGTGTCCTAGTGAATTCATGCTCACATCCTATAAAAGCAGAGGACACGACACCTAAGCACTCAGCAACACACAGAAAGAATAATGTTTTGGGCTTTCCTACGTCTCATATTAACTCAGGTGTGGCTGCCTTTGCCTTCAGGAAATATCCTGAACTCCAGCTGGTTTTGGGGTTTTTTTGGTGTCTGTAGAAACCTGTACTTCCATATTGTAACAGCATCTACGACATAAATTAATTTACATTTTAATTTTCACAGTCACTTAGTTGATGTGAGAGAGATTGGCCCACTGCCTTTAAATTCTTCATTCTTTAAATGACTTTTACCATTCTACCACACAGCCACTCACTTACTCTCCGACCCCCCTGGTGGGATGGGGAAGAGAATTGGGACAGTAGAAGTGAGAAAACTTGTGGGTTGAGATAAAAACAGTTTAATAATTGAAATAGAATAATCATAATGAGAAGAATATACAAAGCAAGTGATGCACAATGCAGTTGCTCACCACCCGCCGACCGATGCCCAGCCTGTCCCTGAGCAGCAGCCCCCTCAGCCAGCTTTCCCCCAGTTTATGTACTGAGCATGATGTCACATGGTATGGAATATCCCTTTGGCCAGTTTGGGTCAGCTGTCCTGGCTGTGCCCCCTCCCAGCTTCTTGTGCACCTCCAGCCTTCTCAGTCGGTAGAGCATGGGAAGCTGAAGAGTCCTTGACTAGTGTAAGCACTACCCAGCAACAACTAAAACATCGGTGTGTTATCAACATTATTCTCATCCTAAATCCAAAACACAGCACTGTACCAGCTACTAGGAAGAAAATTAACTCTATCCCAGCCGAAACCAGGACACTACTGAATACACCTCTCAATGTCTCCTAGATCTCCATCTCACGCTGTTTAATTTCTGCATCTGCACGTGATGCCACATACAACCTTGTGTTCAAGTCCAGACAGATGATACCTGCTGTGGTTCCCTTGTCCAAAAATAGGGTTCTCCTGCACAACATGGAGCATTTTCCTTCAAGCCTTTGCAACAAATTTGGAAGGGAAGGGTAATTAAAACTGTATAACATTGCCATTTTCCAGCTTGTAGCTGCCTGAATGGCCCCACTGCTTCTGAAGCCTCTTGTTCTTCCCACTTATGACAGCACTTGTGACTTGATAGATTCACACGTCCAGTTTCAGAAACTAGACTGATCTGAGCTTGAGGATGGAGATAATGAGGTCCCCTAAGTCCAAATCTACTTTATTTTTAAAGCTTTGATTACCTTTTTTTTGTAATATTTCTGTGCCTTCATTTTCATTTTGGCCTACAGTCACAGCATGGCCAGCTATAACAACCACCCCCCCCCCCCCCAGTGCCTACTCTTGATTTAGTAAAAAAAAAAAAAACAAAAAACCCCAAGGTTTTACTTGATAAAACCAAACAAAAATCTCATAGTTACTAGGCCTGATCCCACTTCAGTCACAAGACAGTTTAATGAAGAAAACAAAAGCTGGCTCTGCTTGGAGGAGCAGAGCGAATCAGAGGAGCTCCAGAGGTCCCTTCTGACCCAAGCGGCTCTATGCTCCTGTGATGAGGACAAGACATACAGTATTTTGGAAAACATCTATTTAAGTATTACACCAAACATCTGGTTTACAGTCTTTAAAGTTAAAGAAATCAGATTAGAAAAGATAAAATTACAAGTACCAGAGTAACCAATAACACTCTATTGAAAATAGAGCTTAAACTTGAAAAAGAGCCTAATCTTCAACTAATAAAGATTACTGGTCTTAAACAATAACGTCGCACACATGGGATGCAACATGTCCCTACCACAGGATTTTGCAGATCTCGTCTTCCAGAATGCATTTCCTTAGTAAAGTAAAATCAAAGCAAGGAATCACAGAGCAAGCATCCAAGATAAGACATTTGACTCTCCATGACTCTGCTCTATCCACCAGGTGCAGAAAAGCATAAAAATAAACTCTTATAAACACATCCTTGTAAAAGGAATAATCACTCATATTTATTATCTGAGAATATTGCAACTGCTAGAAGTATATTATGCTGATAAAAATGACTTTTTTTTAAAAAAAGCTTCAAATTAAGTTTTACAACCAACAAGTCTAAGAGAATTACAAACAGCACCCGTGACCAGCTCTTCTCTGTTGCCGTGAGAATCCTACCCAAGGAATCGAACTGATGTGGAAAGAAATGAATTCGTTTCTGGCACCGGTGGGGGTGACACTTCTCTGACCTACAGGAAATTATGCTGCTGGGAGTATGATAGAAGTGTTAAGAGAGCAATTAGGGTTGTCACCTAGCATATTCCCAGGAGGAAAGTGATGGATCCTCATTCCCGGCCTCGTCTCCTATTGACGGTGGTGTGTTGATGAATATTGCTATTGCTTTGAACAATCCCAACAAAAGGTATTTTATCGCAGCAACAGTCGCTGGCCTCAACAGCACGATGTTACACCAGCTCTTTTGTACTGCGGAGCGGGTGGTCTTCTTCTGGGTGGACATATACCACCCCGACAAGATGGATTTTATTGCTTTGAGGGCTAGTTTTATATGATTTTATATGAGTTTTATATGACACATGCTGATGAGTACCTGAATATCAAGGTGGAAGATTCAGCAGCCGGCACCGGGGAATGCACAATAAGAATCTAAACAATTATTATAGCCATAATTTAAAACCATTATAACCCTTCAAGAAACCTTCTTCTTTTATATCAGCCAAATAGATGTTTAAGAACAAATTGTGATGAATCCCAACATCGTGTTTGATTATGAGGCCATTTAACACGGGAAAGAGCAGAATGACTTGCATCAGTAAGTATGAGCAGGTGCAAATTTGTTCTCCCCTTCCTTCACACATCCAGTGTGCAAAGGCATTGCATGGCAGGACTGCAGCTCTTCTCCAGCTTCTCAGCCCTCTGGTCCACATACAATTTATTGGACCATCCTATGCTGCATCTGGAGCAAAACCCTCCGTATGCCACAGTCCCACGCAACAGCCCTAGCGCATTAAATGGCTCCAAATAAATCGAGTTAAGAGCATACCTCTTTTGGTGGGGCAGACATGCCCCACTATTTTTGTATTTCTAATTCAAATCTGAATTTGAAATGGTAGATGGACCTGAAATGAAACCATAAATTCTAACACTTTGAGAGCTGAGTGACTTGCCCTGCAGATGCAACCAAGATGAGTCCAAGCTCCTTCTCTGATGGGGTGAAAAGTTTGATAAGTGTTGACCTAGGGATGCTTTTATTTTGCCTACATAAGGATAATGGGAATCATTCCTTGAAATATGCATGTGAAATTTTAATACTCTGGGAAGGCAGTAACTTTTATCTAAAACTTTGCTATGTCATGAATGCACCAGAATTTCACATCTTTATAAAATTCATTTTTGAAAAATATGTACTTTTTTTTTTTTTGAGAAAAATCAGTGAAACAACATTATATTGTTTTGTGCTTACAACCAGTAAGTTAAACTTAAAATATTTGTTAATGGCTTTCATTCACCATTCTTTGCACATGTTTGCATATGACAATGTGTTTCGGCTGGGGTTATTTCGAGTCCCTGGGCCATACTCTAAGATGTGTATCACAGGCTGAGCCCTATTTCACTTATGCCATAGCAGAAACACATAGACAGTGATGAAGAAAACCAGTTGATAAGAATTCTCAGGTCTTACAGAAAAATAGTCTAAAGGTAAGCAACTGTAGGAAAACAGGTTTTCACTTCACTTTTCAGTTCTAAAATATAAATAAGAACATTTCCTGTTTTCTATTAAAAAATTCAAATGAACTAACCAATGGGAATTTTAACAACTTTTATCTCTCTACCACTGCTATCTTATTCAAAGACTTGATCTGAGTCCCTCAATATCATTTTATGACACATATTAAAGCCACATGTTCACTAAACAAATAAGAAAGCTAAATATTAGCAGTATTTTGCTAAAGATGCATGATACTGCATTTTTTCTGATATATTTTATATATATATAAAAAGATAATAATACTACATTATTTTCTGATAAATAGCACTTACCAAGATTCAAAAGTAACAAAACCCACATGAAAACAACTTCCTTTGGCCCTTCGTAGTCATCTCTGCTGGTGAATGAGATACGAGCCAAAGCCTAATGTTTCCAGAAGCAGATACCGGTAGGGAAGGTAGCAGATGAACTTGGGAAGTCTGCTTACACACCTGCAAGAAGCGGTATCCTCACCTCAGCTGTTCACCCAGGTGTTAACACTTGAAAGTGCAAAACATCACTTACCAAAGCATCGGCGCCTGCAGCCAGGATGAGATATTTTGAAAAAAAAAAAAAAAACAAACAACAACCCGCAAACCCTCTCTTTATTAATTTTAATCAGCTTTTCTTATTGCTTCAGGGAAACAGAGGGATTATTGGCAGCATCGTGGTGTGAAGACTTGCAAGTCAGGTACTTGTAGGCTGTTATCTGACGTGGGGTCTGCTCTGCCTTTTTACTAGGCAGAGAAAATTGATTTTGTGCTGTCCCTTGGGGAACCCATCCCCTTGGGAAGGGAAATAGAATAAAACACAACAGCTGCGAGAACGCACTGAGGAGATATGCTGCAGATTGTCACATATTTAGCTGAAATCCTTCTTGTTGCAGTCTTTTAAGGGTGAAGAAGAAAAAGAGGTGAATATCTCCTCCCTTATCCTTTGCTACCAAGTTGTGCATGGAACTTTATCTGGTTTAAAATTAAACCAGATTAAAATTAATTGCACCCATCTCATCATGGCCGGATTTGCTGTCATCCTGATGAGCATCCCTTGGTATGTGCCAAGGACTACTGCTTTGCTAATTCACTCTGAAGTGCAAGTCGAACACCAGGTATAAGGAGGTGTAAGTGGCTGAGGGGCCACAGCAGGTCTTCTACAGACAGTCCATCTGAATGATCCTCGAGGCCTTAACAGCCTGTCTGAAGACCACAAGAAGGTACACAGCAAAACTTCATTTCCAGCTCAGTTCTATTTGCAATTATAAATTGAATTGCATAATAAATTGCAATGGCAGTAATTAAATCTTAACAGGTGATTTTCCATGGGGACATCAGGTCTTTGGTGAAGATGGGTCCTGCACGGTTGGTTCCTTCCCTCCCAAGCTTTTTCCTTTTCTATTCACTGCCTTCAAGATTTTTATCAACTGTTTTAATTTTTACATACTGAGCCCCATCAGGGACACATGAGTCTGTGCTAGATTCAGGGATTTACGACTTTTTTGCATTTACTTTTGGTACCGAACTTACCGCACATCACAACAATAAGACTGCAATCCTATAGACTGATGCCAGAAATGGGATCTTCGTATTATCAGCTTATGTGACAAGAATGCAAGTTAGACAAGATCATCTTGTCTCAGAATAAATGTAAATGTTCCATATTTAGAAATATAGAATAGATATTTCCAGTTTAATTTCTATGAACAAAAGTTAACATTTCTCATATCTACACAAGAACTTCAGAAATATTAATATGTATATTTTCCTGCCTTGCGAGCCTGAACAACAAAACCTTACTAACTTAAAACCTTTAAATTTCCTTCCCAGAAATGCTCATTTTAACGTGTTTTAAAAAGGAGATTTGTATGGTAGCAGGCTTTAGCATGCCTACTAAGCAGCATCACTCCAGCCTTTTCTTTACTGAAACCATTGTTCCTGTCTCCTGCTTCAGTATTTAATTCTTGTCACAACCACGAAGACCTTGTGCAATATGTTGACCATGATAGATAAAAGTGAAAGTCCTCTATTCAAGCAAATAAAACCAAATTTCTTCTGCAGCTAATTATATAGCAATCGTTTATGGGTCAAACTGATAAAAGTATCAGAAAAACATACGTTTAGGAGCTTTTTTTTTTTGGTTGCTTGGAAGCAGTCACCACAGGAGTGACATCCTACTTTGGCCCATGCAGGCAACTGGAATCAGTGGTGTGAAAGTGGAGCTCTCTGCCTTGTACGCAGCTTCTACAACAAAATTTACTTGCAAATTTACAACTACTAAGTCTTACAAGTCCTGCAAATGACACTGCTGGGGTGTTTTGCATGTGCAGGCATGAGTGCAGTGTCCCTTACTCTTTTTATATAGCAACAGTTATAAAGACTTCCCCTACTTGTGCTTGCAAGCTGTTCTTTTTTCCCATCTTCTTGCCACTCATTCCATCTTTCTTAACCCCTTTCAAATCTTCACCAGTTTTATCTTCAATTTATTGCACTTCCATCATTGCACAGAGCCAGTGTGGGGAAAAAAAGGCACATTTTGCACTAGAAGGCAAAATACAAGGGACACAAGTGACCCAAAAAAGAAGCCAATCCAAATTTATTAGCATTTTTGGGCCGTATTGTTTTTTCTTAAGTGACCCATGTTCATCACGCAACACTTGTCAGTCTTGCAGCTGGTAGAGCATTAGGCAAAGATGCTGAATTTCATCATATTCCACCATGTGTGACGCAGGAGAGTCCACTGACAGCAGTCAGAGCTGTTGACAGGCCTCCAGGAGCGTGTTTCCCATTACTGAGATTGCAACAACACTTAGAAATCATCTTCTACTGATGGGAAAACCATTTCCAGTGGACCCACTCCATCAGGAGCATGCCCGGTGCCTCTCACAGAAATCACTCAATAATATTTGTATGATTTAGTACACTGTTCTCAGAAGACCAGAAAGACAGAGAAGAGCAATCCCAGTTGTCTATAGGAATTAATATCAATATTTTTGTAGGTAAAATGTGGCTTAAGTTTAGTGTGGATGAAATGAAAGACTAAAGCAGAATCTGAGTGATGTAATGCTGATAACTAGGATGTTAATACCTATTTGCTTGCCAAATCTACTAATGATTTAAACCAATTATTCTTGTAATTTATTCTGAATTATTGTAATGAACTAGGGTCTCACTAGCAAGTAATTAATAATATTTCCTATGTGAAACAACCCAGAGGTATGAAATGACCAATTTTTTCACTTAAAAAAAAGTGCACTAGTATCCTACCACACACAGTACATTACTATTTTAATCAGTCAGTGGGTGACAAGAGTGTCTTTAAGATATATTAAATGTTAATTATCACATTCAAGGACAATTCAATTAAATCTTGGGCAAATCAGATGAGTTGTAGAAACTAGAGCCTTGCAGACCTACTCTGCATAAGGTACATATCTACCAGTCTTGATCAGATAATACAAAGCTAGACAAAGCCAAAAGACCAAGAAACTTGCACAGGTAAAGAGGAAACCATTTATTTGCATACACATTTCCTCAAAATAAATAGTGTTACAGTTGAACAGAGCAGGTGTCACATTTTATTAAGTTCTGAACAGTATAAACTGTTTCATATGTACTAAGATGACTATGTTTATATATCTACACATGCATATTACTGTTGCTTTTCTAAGTCTTTTTACTTTTTAAAAAAAATTGGTAACACTAATGGGCTCTTACAAAAGTATTTTGAAAAGGAAATAATAAGTAGCAAACCACACAATTTTGCAAAGATTACTTGCAGAAAAATAATTTGCAGAGTAACAGCAACAGAATTGGACATACACAGCCACATGAAATGGTCTTTGACCCATTTTCTTCATGAAGGACTTGACAGCTGCACTTCAGCGTATTATTTAATAAGTCTCTAGAGATAAACACAAACAAGGAATAGAAAAAAACTCAAACTCTCTCAAATGATTATTTCACTTTGGGATATATTGCTATTTTAACCTTGTTAAAGAATCAAAGAGTTTGGAGGAAACAAAGTCCTATTATTAGTAAACCAGTTAATTTTCAAAACATATTAATGAGCGGAATTTCATCCTGTTAAATAGCATGAATAAAATCTGAGATCAAAGTCTAGCTAATGAAAACAGATGCTCTTCTGAGTAACTTGTACAGAATTAAACAGATTAAGAACTTGGGGTTTCTGTTTAGTTTTTCCTTGTTTAAGCTATTTAAATCAAGAAAAACTAATATAATATTTTATTTGAATAGAATCACAGGAATTTGTTACGTGTCTGCTTCTTTACAGCTTATTCAGGTGAAATTGCCATCAGAAGAGACCTATTGCTTATGAAGATGGGACCCGCTGAAGCAGAGAAGAAACCAAACTCTTGCACCTCTCTTGTTCTGGCTACGACATGAAAAAGACGTGCACCAAATAATAGCTTTTAATTTTTCAAATGAAAATTGGACAAGCAATGCAAAATCTGCTTCTCCAGTTCCATATTACTGAAGATGACTGGGACAGACAAGTAACCTACGGACAAGCCACATGATGCCTCTACAGCTCAAAACTGAAAGTATCAACAATCACCTCTGTATGCTCTTCTGGACCTGGGGAAGAAAACATGTTGCTTCATGATCTGCAAAAACAATGAAAGCTTGTTTCCAATGCATTTGTTCTAGGGATTAGTGTAGGAACGTACTTGTACCTTAATTTTTTCTGTTCAAAATTGGACAAAACTGGCATGAGGGCTTACAACCTACCAGTGGATGGAGAAGAGAAGGAAAACAGGGAGGTGGGAAAGGACAACTAAATTGGATAAGCAGCATTTCCTCAGGCAAGGAACGACATGGAGAAAACTGAGGTCCCTCAGCCTTCGCTGAGCATATATATACCATGTATACATCCTCAGTGAAGCCCATTCGTGCACTCTGATTATTTGAGAAGCTGAGAAACCCATGTTCAACACCTGCCTCTCATTAGTCCCTACAGCTCCTGCAAGAGACACTTAGGACTAGAAACGGCAAGGGGACTGAAAAAAGATGACATGACCTGCAAGCAATGAGTTATTGCCTGATTACAGATGAGTAAACTAATGGAAGTGTGCCCTAATTAAACCATGTCTCTTGGAATGTATCCTTCCCCAGCAGGTCCTGACTCACTGCAGATGGTGCCATGTAAAAGCCATAAACCACCACAGATTATGTCAGGAGGGAACATTTGCAAAGAGTCAGGGCAGTAATTAGCAAAAGTTTGCAATGCTACTGGCAAATGAATTCTAGCAAAGCCTTATCAAAGCCTACCATCAAACACGCCACCTTCATTTTAAGCTGCGTGCACATCAATAGCATGATTCCTATCAACTGGGCTGCTCATTTTGTGGTCTGAGTATTGGATGAGACCATGCTCCTGCTCCTCTCTGTGAACACAAGAAACCATATTATTCTCATAATCTCATAAATCTCATCTCATGCTCATAATAAAGCAAAGAGATAAAATACATGCCGGTGACCATGATGAAATCCAGTATAGTGGATTTGATCATGCATAACCTTATCCACTAAACTATGCCTACCGAGATAAATAAATACCATCCTTTGGTACAGTTTTAACACCTCGCGTTATTAAGTTAGATCTGCTGTTCATGAAAAAAAAACTTCTGAGAAAAGTGTATTTTTTTTATCATAGCTAAATCCGAAATGTAAAAGTTTGCCTACATGGCAGAGCAGCGCTGCACAGAAATAACCCAGCTGACTATGAACATCCCAAATGAGTTTGGGGACTGGCAAGTCTCACTTTGTTGGCACAGGGCTCTTAAGGACACAAATCCAGCCGGCTGGATTCCCATATGGTTACTGGCACATATGTCAACTGATTCCCTGAACGTGGTGGCTTGCTTTTTTTTGCACAAGCAATGTTTTTCAAATAAACATGACTGCTTTCCCCTTGTGTTTTTAGAAATGAGAGGGAACTTAATCAAATATTCTCCTCAGTTAGAAAAGCAAAGGAGATGAAATAATATTGGAAAGTATGGCAATAAAGTGCAAATAATTTGGAAACACCGTAGCCATTTGAGTATGCAAATACTGCCGACAAAACTATCACCAAAATCATAGGTAAACTGAGGACTTCTGTAGCTGTTGGGGAGTATCAGCAATAAAATTTGTGAAAATTGCTAGGCTTAGGGTTCTGAAATAAAGTCGCTTTTCCCATGATTGACTCATCTCTCTTCAAGCCTTGGGTATTGGTAATATCTTGAGTCTGGATGGAAAATGAAGACGCACAAATTGTGAAGCGGTCCAATGCTTCTCCTGAGCGCCAGGAAGAACACAGTGTCACAGTGTCAGTGTATCATTTCTAAATCAAAGCTCCTGACAATTAAAATACTTCCCTTCCCCGCTCTCCCTATCCTTAATCCAGAATCTCCACATGAGAAAAATATCTTCTGAAGCCATAAAAGGAAAAAAAAGCAAAAATAAGACTATAAGGTTAACTACAATAGTTTATTACAAGCCTGTCATGAACAGTTTTAAAATGATAAAACATTTTCTAAATGAGCTTGCATTCCTCTGAGATGCCCTGCTTGGAGAGGCGATATCTTTATCCGTAACACATCAGACTTTGCTCAAGGACACACGATGGGGTTAGTTTAAAATCTAAATCTTTCTTTGTAGCATCAATGCAATAAACCAATAGCACAGAAGGCTCAGACTTCCCGTGTTCAAAAGATCTTCAACTCTCCTAGGTAGAGAGATCTCTCCAAAACCACTGAATTACTTAAATCTTTCTCTGAGTCTCTAGGAACCTGTCCAGAAAGGACACATGATGCAAGATTAAAAAATACACTGTGATGCATATGGATTAACTCCTTTGCTCTTGTGGACCCCCCCCAAAACCCATGCAGATTAGATATATTCCCATTTTCATTACAATAAAAGACTGAGCTCAATAGCTTTTTGAAGCAAATAGCTGCAATAATCCCTGTTAAATGCCAGACTGTTTGGTTTAAATTACTTCTGTTGTTATTTTTTCCCTGGGAATTTTTTTAAAGCAGCAGCGACAAGTTGTCATTTAGGAAGTTCAAGTTGGACATGACGGAAAACTTAAGAAAAACTTACAGCAGTGCAATAGGTTGACCGGTGGCCAACTCTCCATCCTTGGAGATTTTCAAGATTAAGCTGGACAAGGCAATGATGAATTTGCTCCAGCATTTATGACAGCCCTGCTTCAAGCAGAAGGTCAGAGCAGAGACCATCAGAGCTCCCTTTCAGCCAACGTTCATCTGATTTTTGTTTATCTCCTTACATGATTCCCCTCTCTCTCCAGTAAATCCAAGTAATTTTTAAGAATCATGTAATACAAGGGTCACTTTCTAGACTAAAACACACTTCGACTCTGGCACTGAGAACTGTTAAAAACCATGGTACAAACTCCAGGTCACCTGAATAACAAGAAGCAAATGCCTTTTTATGCCGCCTCTCAGTTTTCCTTAAGGCAGATATATTCAGATAAAGCTTGAAGAGAGCACTAAGGGAATTTTAGATGAGGATTTCAGGTGCAAGATAGGAGAGAAAATCACAACTAGAGTCATCTTCACTTTAAAAGTACTACATTAACCTATGGTAATGTAAGATGTTGGAAATACCTAGCTTCAGAAGAGAATAATATTGTGTTTAAAATTCATTCCATCTCTTTTTGCAAAGTTTCAGCCATTACCAGAGGAAATTTCAGAATGTCCAAGGTCAAGATATTACAATCACAGGGAAGCCTTCATCAGCAGACGCAGTGGGTAACACATATTACCTCCCAGTTATTTGACGGAAGAAAGATTTACTCTACAGCTTTTGCATAAAAGCTTGTGCGCACTTTCTGCAGGCTATTTATGGACTTTATACACTCCGCTCCATTTAACTTCCAAATATTTCCATTGAGTTTTACCTTGCTTAAATCCTGTCCTGTCAGCGCAAGATGAGAAGACACTCCTGACCACTTCTGCAATCAAGTGTGTAGAGGAGCTGGCTCTAGACTGGAGTTGCACACCAGCTTGGCATGAAGGAACCGTATGTCTTCAGTCTATAAAAGCAATTCCTTGGCAAGGAACTTTACACATGTTTCCCTCTTCCTGACTTAATTTCAGTTTGTTTTTTTTTTCCCCCTGTGTTAAATGTGACCCCACCTACTCAACTGCAGAATATGAAAAATAATTTTGAAGGTTACAATCCAGGACCAAAACAAGCTCATCTATGTATTTCACGTCACCATCTCTACCACAGCATGGCGCAAAAGTCACTCAGGCATTGCACAAGACATATAAGAATTAAAAATAAGGGTATCCTCACAGTAATGCCTTTTGTAGATTTTTAGCTAGATTATCATTGGGCTATTGCTAATGTTACTGATTCTTCACCCAGAGTTGACTTGGTCTAGTCACCTCAACACTGAAGTTAACTAAGAGAATAGATGGCTTAATTTGGAAGAAGTTTAAAAAAACTTCTTTGTGACATCAGCACAGGCAGTATTTAAAAAAAAAATAAACACTAGGAAAATATAAAGTGGATTTGGACCCAAGAGAGCAAAGTCAAGCCAACAAAACGATCATCCCTCTCTCCTTACTAAATGCTGAGCCCCTCTTGCCAAGTTTATTTTCTTTTCACTAGTTTGTGGTCTCTGTTTGAAAGAAAACAAAAGTATAAGACTCACATTATTGCACAGTTTAAGACAACTTCTTTGTAAAGTTCCCAAACATCTTATATCTAAAATTACACTACAGAATGGGAAAATAAAACAGCACCTAGGACAAATGATGATTAACCTGCTGTAATAGCCATTATCATCTTTATAAGATCATGGCAAAAACTATTCTAAAATGTTCCTGCTTCTTCTCAATTCTATAATTGAAAACATTTTTTCATTTAATTATAACATGAATGAGGACATAATGGAATTTAGCAAGTGCCTTAAAGATGTGCGTTTTATAGCTTTAGACTTCAGGAATCAAGAACTTGATTTTACAAAGTCCAGAGGGTGAGGGAAAAAAATTGAATTTGATAGTAATATAAAAATTATATGAATTTAAATCTCTGCCAGCCCCTTTAGCAGTCAGAGTGAAATTGCTTCATTAGGGAAGTTCTGCCATATAAACCTGTAACACTTGTTTCAGCCTGAACAAACCTAAGATTAAATTGAGATGAAGGTTGGCCACAGCCTTAGCACTTATAAATGAGATTTTTCCCTTTTTATTGAATATAAACACAATTAAACCTCTGAAAATGGCTGCGTTTAATCCAACGCATGCAGCTCAACATTTCCCCTCTCATACTGTTGGACTTGGGATGATTTGCATTGCACTGATGGTGTAACTCCCGAGAGCATCATTTCCATCTGCAAACTGGCCACAATCACTCTGGACTTCAAACAGCAAAAGCCTGCGGAGACCTCGGTAACAAATACATATTTGCTGAAATAAATATAGGAAATATATTTATCATCAGCAAATTAGCATTTTCTATAGGGTCTAGTGGTGAAGACCTGTATATTTCCTAATTACAGCAGGAACAATTTATTACTTTGGCACCAAAATCTACATTCCAGTTCAAGGCCAAGAGAAAGTGGGTGGCTAGTGAGGAATAGAAGAAAATATATAGAAGAAAGCTGTATAAAACAGCTCAGAATGGCAAGAGGTGCTCTTACCACATCGCTAGGACTCTATTCCTGGGAAATAACTTCACACACATAGTAGTAAAGATGAGCTCGAAGGCAGACTGAAACCTGGCAACCTTTGTGGGTCTTTATAGGGAACTTCTCCCAGGTTGGAGGGCATCAGGAAGAAGCAGAAAGATACTTTTCAGACAAGTGTAATAAATGACCATTAGATGCCAAAATCACTAGTGACTACGGGAAAAGGTTGGATGGGGGTAAGTCATGAAAGCAAAGACGAAGAGTTGATGTTTGAGGCAAGACAGCAGAGGCGTCAGGACCCAAATAAGAGGGAGAGAACTTGCCAGATTTGACCTAGCATGGAGGTGGGGTTTCAGAGGAAAGCCTGAAGATGACATGGGCCTTGGAGACATGCACTACTGTGCATGAAGGAAGTCTGCATAATTTATTGGAAGCACACTGGCAGCCAGTCGTCTCTAGGAGGTATCAAAGAAATGGCTGAGATTCCTGTTTGGAGGAGACAAGTCCAGAAATGAGCTATGAGACATCAGGACAGAGATAATGAGCTGAAGTTACAGTGAAGAGAGGAAAAAGACACGAAGTAGGAAACAACCCCTGCGAATCCCTGCACAGAAGCTGAAGAACAGACACAGCTTTTCCAACACATATAAGAAGAAGAAAGTCAGAGATGCCAAGAGAAGGCCATAGTTGGCAGCTCTGAATTTCAATGACAACTCTAAAAGGACAAAAATGGACTGCTGGTCCTGGGTTTTTTATGAATGCTTAAGAGTGGCTTCACTAAAAGACCAACAGTTGAGTTGATAGACCAGAAGCTGAAGAAAGGAAAAAAGAAGAAGAAAAAAAAAAAATAATCCATGCCTTCAGGGTAATGCATGGACATACATTTGGACATGGCCCTGAGCGACCTGCTCTAATTAGACTCTCTTTGAGCACGGTGTTGTATTAGATACCCTCTGCAAGTCCCTCTCACCTTAAATCATGAGTTGATGATGCTGGAAGACAAGAAATCCCAACAGCTTTCAATACAATAAATAGTATCAGTGGTAAGAAGAGAGAAGAAAAGGGTAGCAGTTGGGGAAGGTGGAATCTCTCTGTGACTGAGGAGATTAAAATATGTTCACCTGGTGAAGGGTAAGATCTAAGAGAGAGCAAGAAATTAAGCAAAAGGTTAAAGGAAGATACAGATTATAGACAAGATATATGTTAACAGGGGCCATCAAGATGGGTTAGAAGAGACCAGGTGAGAATATTTTGCATCCACAGCAGCAAAGGAGGAGGACAGAGTTGTGGTGGGACATGGGACAGCAAGTCGGGAGAATAGCACCTTGTCCCTTTTCAAAAAGAGAAAAGCAGCAAGATGTTGGGCAGAGAAAGGAGATGCAAGCTTGACGAATGATGGTCAGGGAATTAAAAGACAGCTGGGAGACTGTTGTTTAGTTAGGCAGATGGCAGAATGGGGAAGACAATAATCATAATTAAGGAAATCAGCCTGCTGCAGGATTTCTGCCAGCATAGTTTGGCAGCACAAGAGCAAATGGATTTGGGGATAGGACCTTGTTTTTAGAGAAGGACAAAAAGGGAGAGCAGGTTTGGAGCCTTAAACCTGCAGAGAATGAGCGCAGGACCATGAGGCCACGGGAAGGAAAGGAGAGGTCCTGGTGACCGTGAGAGGGGCTGGATGGGCTCTCAACCAGCCAGATGCCTATCAATGGTGCTGATGCAAAGGTGAGGCTTTAATAAAGCAGGTAACTCCGTCGTGGAAAAGGCAGCACAGTCCAGTCTATCACGTGCTGGAAGGTGATAGATTTCTAGGTCTAAAGACCTAGAAACAAAGAGCTAATCCTAGCACTGAGGCTTGGCTCCTCTTTCACCTTCGCTCATTGGGCAGCCAGATGCATTGAAGAAAGCTGCCTAAGGCTCCCATATCCATCAAAGGTGTCTCCTTGTGAAAAAAAAAAACCATTGTCTACCAGAGTGCTGCTGAGTGCCCCAATAACCTTCATTTAAGCCCTGTTTGCAGGGTTTGCAGTATCCCAGATATGAAGGTTAGAGGGGAGCTTGCCAGCACAGCTCCCATTCCAGCCATGGGGTCAGACCGGTTCACACGCTGTCCCACACGATTGGCACAGCTGTAGTTCATTCCCCAGTTAAATTCGACTTAAAAATGGAAAGTTTGAGTCCCAGATGAAGTTTCTGAGGGTCAGTGACAACATGGTTCAGCCTAACAAACTGTTAGTAGGTCATTAAGCACCTATAAGGAGCACTCCTAAATAATGCCACATGTAACAACCTGAATCTTTTGCGTTAAGTAAACAGACACCTTAGGCGAACATCCACATCGATGTTACAAATAAATAATACACTCTCCTAATAGGAAAACCATTTCTAAAAATCGGCTTTCAGACATTTGTTGCGGGAGCCAAACATAAAGGTAACATGAGCTTTGCACATGAAGTCCTGATGCTGTAACGGGAGCGCTGCAGCGTCTTTCAAAAGCTATGCTCAGATTGCGCCTTTGCCCAAAATAAGACCTGACTTTGTTTAGTGATAACACAATCTATTTATTTTTAAATGTTGAAACACTCAGGGTGATATTTCCAGCCAGCCCAGTTGCTCTCCGAGATCCCAGTGGCAACGCTTGCTCCAGCTCCTCTTTCTGAGCCTCAGCGACACCCCACAGGGACAGGGACAGGCTGGGACAACACATATTTGCTTTAATGCACCAAGTACTTAAAAGCTTAACTGTATCATTTGCATCAACAGTCAATGTAACTTACTTCATGTTCAGAGGCTGTAACTGCAAACAGAGCCATCAGAGCCTGATTTGCCATTGCCGGCATAAACAGCCCCTCTGCCAAGTCTTGAAATGCGGAAAAGATCTGTTCTAAGACTTAAAATTGATGTTAATAATAACTAAATTAAAAGCAGGGGTCTGGTAGATTGATGACTGTCAAGAAATAGAAATATATACAGTATAGGAACAGTATACAGTCTATGAAACTCGTACTTATGGAGGGAAAATTAGGAGGAGAAAAGCAAACCTTGAGACCTGGTCTAGAGGTCCTGCACCCATCACACAACCCCGACGTGCATCTGCTCTGACAATAAAGCCATCTTCAAGAACGGTGGGCAACACATCTTACCTCTCTGGAGAGATTACGAAGTTGCCAGCCTAGGTAACATTTCTTGTGCTGGGTTCACACCTGTATTAGGAATTAATTTGTCATCACCAATTTACAGGACACACAAGGACATCTCCCACTGCTAATGCAGCCAGCACTTGTTTACCATCCCCGACAGTTAGACCAACCACAGTGAAAAGCTTCCCACTCTGTAACAAAGCCATGAAAAAAGCTGAAAGCCAGCTTTTAACTAAAAAAACAGATGTAATAAACACAGGCTTGTGTCCGCATTGCTACCGGCCTGGTTATTACTTGTTGAGCAATGCTTTGCAGATGACAATGCTGATCTGTGTTTCAGGGTGACACACTGCGAGCTGTGAAGGTAATTAACCCAGTGAGATATCATTAAGTGCTGTGCTGGTTTTGGCTGTGATAGAGTTAATTTTCTTCATGGTAGCTAGTACGGGGCTTTGTTTTGGATTTGTGCTGGAAACAGTGTTGATAATACAGGGATGTTTTTCATTATTGCTGAGCAGTGCTTACACAGAGTCAAGGCCTCTTCTGCTTCTCACACCACCCCACCAGCGAGTAGGCTGGGGGTGCACAAGAAGTTGGGAGGGGACACAGCCGGGACAGCTGACCCCAATTGACCAAAGGGATATCCCATACCATGTGACGTTATGCTCAGCGTATAAACCTGGAGGAAGAAGAAGGAAGTGAGGGACATTCGGAGTGATGGCGTTTGTCTTCCCAAGTAACCGTTACGCGTGATGGAGCCCTGCTTTCCTGGAGATGGTTGAACACCTGCCTGCCCATGGGAAGTAGTGAATGAATGCCTTGTTTTGCTTTGCTTGTGTGCATGGCTTTTGCTTTACTTATTAAAGTAAAGGTCTTTATCTCAACCCACGAGTTTTCTCACTTTTACTCTTCCGCTCTCCCCCCTCCCACCAGGGGGGAGTAAGCGAGCAGCTGTGTGGGGCTTAGTTGCCAGCTGGGGTTAAACGATGATAAATGCCTATGTGGAAATGATTTCTTCCTTTGGTTTATCAGCCAGCTTGGTCCACGTGGTCACAATACCTACATAATCACACATTGGGCTTCCTGCAGCCGTCTTCAGCTGCTTCCCCCACCACCCTCCCCTATAATGAACTGTGCTCAGTCTGCTCTTCAACAGAAAATATCTCCAGGACATAAAACTGCTAATCCCTGATGTGCTCCAGGAAAAGGAGCCACTTCTTTAACCAAAAAAAACAAAGAGGATTTCCTATTGCATCAACATTTTTGCCTAGTGTTACGGCAGGGTGTGTAAGCCTTTGCAGCCCACTGCAATATTTGCTTCTGTCCCAGCGAGATGGTAGGCACATAGCCCCAAACTCTACTCCGTTTTCTTGGCTGGGAAAGGGATGGCACTGGAAGCCAAAACTCTGGGTTGTGAGAAGTTCAATTACTTGCAGAAGTGCTCCTCAAGGTGGTCTACCGCTCATGGGACAAGCTGTAACTTCATGTAAGGGCATCAGGTTCTCCGCTCTAGACTTTGGAAACCAACTGTGAAGCCTTTTGAGTATAAATGATGTTATAGCTCTGCCACAGAAAGACTTTAGCCTGTCACCAAGCACATTCCTCAGACAAAACAAGCAAGCAAACAAAAAAAAAAACCCCAAATTGGGTACTCCAGGCTCAAGCAGATTCTTAAACTAAGTGCTGTAAAAGAGGACATTGCTCTTTTGATGTCTTCTTGTTAATTTAAATGAGCATTACTTGAAAGGCGTGATCTTAAAATGGTCTTTTAATATTGTAGAGCTCCTAACAAAATAGAATTAAACAGGCGTTCATACAGACAAATAGACAGCTCTGGTCCTATTTTATCCTTAATTTTGAGCGTGTCCATGGCAGTTAACTATGTTACTTAATGGTTGGATGGCCATAACAGAAAATCTGGAGAATAGATGTTCATCACTGGGCTTCGCACTGGTAATAAGACACTTGGAGGCTTTTCCTTTTTTTAGTCCCAAAGGAAATACAGTCAATGCCTCCGAATGGGATTCAGCTGCCCTGTCTGAATGTCCTGGGCAGCTCTGGAAACAGATGGCAGAGGAGTTTCAGCACAGGATGAATCACCCCTTGAAGGGTCACTGTGCTCCTGTAAACCTATAAACTACTGACCCCTAAGCAAAATCAGGTGGGATGTGCAGCTCTCTGGGGAAAAAAGTGTATATATTAGAAGGGACATCAATTATTTCAAGGTGTTACAGAACTATACAATCCATCCAACTTTCCTTAAGTGCTAATTTATCTAGTTTTAGTGTTGCTACAGAATATTCCTCTTCTTAACTCATAACCTACTGTGTTACTATGAGCAAAACCAAAGTCACCAGGATTCTGGGTTTGGTGCACGTAGGAGATAACCCATAGACAGTGGCCAATGCTGGAGGACATCAGGGTTGGGATCCTGATGGGCGGGAGAGCTCAGAAAGGGAATTAGGTCACTGAAGGACGACATGTTACAGAAAAGTCATCTTAAAAATAGCAAGTCTATAACGATGAAGACCTTTTTCCCCTGCTGAATAACCTGGATGACATAAATTAAATCAAAAAAACATTATGTGTTGTTCGTAACGCTGAACATGAAAACATGATTAAGAAAATAACAGTTTATTAGAAATGTGTACTAAATGCAAACTTGCACCAACTTCTTCCAAGCACAGGGGCCTAATTTTCTATATCACGGCTCAATCATGACTGTGTTAAAATCACTAGCTAATTTAAATGGCCTACCCTTTGTATTTAAATTACTCAGCATGCAAAATGAAAGCCATGAAAATACATTATTCTATATTTTTAGAGGTGGAATTATTTTAATATGCTTCTATAAGGAATGTTCTACTATTTTTACATCACAAGGCTTAATATTAAGTATTTCATGTTATGATGGTGCCTTATAATGATCACAAAATCACTAGGCACTGCCTCCCAATACTGGGTTACTATGCATCCTTGCAGAAAAACCCCTCAATTTTCTATGCATGAAAAATTTATAAATGATAGTTATTTTATATGGAGTTACAAGCCTGACACACAAGACCAAATCCATCCCGGGTATAAAAGGAGATTTGAAGAGGAGCTACATCACGTTATGCCATAGTAAGTTTGTCTATAAATTAAAGCAGCCATCCCGGGAGGTGCCATAAGCAGGCACTGTTTTTTTAATGCCATTAAATGTGATGACACTCAAGGATGTACGTTTAAATGCGTGCATAGCTGTGTAAATGATATAGGATTTAGGCAGAAAAACCCCCAACAAATGTAGAGCGTTTTTTGCTCTCTTTTCCCCCTATGATTACATATTGTTGTAAACCTGCTCTGAGGGTTAGCTAACATGAATTATCTTGTCTGCATCATGGGTAGTTACGCAGAGCAGCTGGCAGGCTGCAAGTTTGCACACAGCATCCCCAGCAGTAATTCGTACTTCTGCCTCTGCATCCCTGGTAGGCATCTTTAGTTGTGTTTTTTTTTTAAGGAAGTCAAGAGAATTATAATTCGGTGCTGTATTTTTCAGTTCCATTTAATGCTTATAAACCTGAACAGAGCTAGCGGGAGTATTTTGATGGAAGCTTTTTCCCAAGAAAACGTGTGATTTCCTCTGGAGGTCTTCTGCAGGGATTTTTTTCTCCTCTCCCTGTTAACACATTTATTTTGAATTATGGATTTTTTTTCCCAACTAGAAACATTTGCCATAAACCATCATTTCAGCATTTTGACAAAAACATCATAATTTTGAAATTTTAGGATAAAATGTTTTGATTCAATCATCAGCATTTATTGTTGACAGTAACATGTTGACATAAAGGTCTTATTGTTTTAAGAATGTAACTCCCCCCCCCAAATACTACACAAGTTGCTGCAGGACAGAAATCAGGTGGGGTTTTTTTGTTTTGTTTTTTTGTTTTCTTTTTTCTTTTGCATAGTACAGGTATTGTCTGCAAAAAAACATAAAAAGAGGCAAAGGGGAAGAGTTTGCAGGGTTCAGCCAGTGCCAGAAGAAGCCTTCGGCCCTTCCAGGATATTTCACATCCTTCAAATGAGAAAAACAAACTGCAATCTCAGGTTTATACTCTCTTAAGTAAGCAAGAGCTACCAGATCTGACTCCTGCAATCATTCATATCACTAACCGGTTTCACCCATCCTGGCTCATACAAGAGGCTACATCCCACAAATTGTGCTATTTTAAAAACTTTATAATAGGGTTTTCTTTCAAGCTCTGAAATGATGCTCAGGCAAAAAACCATCAGAAAAATTTTCAGAGACATTCACTGCAGTAAGTGTAAGCAAATATATTCATAACTATAAAACCCCTGCAATTCTGCTTTCCTCCATCTGGCACAATCTTGTTGCCCAACATCATATATATTTTAAACTCAGTGGGAGGAATTTTGTGCTTGCTTTGTAGGACTGCATCCTCAAAGGAAAGCAAATATACAGTTTTAGTTCCCAGGCTATGATTCAGTTGTAAAAAAGCCAGAACTATTAATAAGCTGTGCTCTTATAAACTAATGATTATTATCTTTAAGACTCAAAACAACCTGATTATTTATTAACTACATTTGAGTCATGAAGTTGGCTCTGAGTGTAACTTCCCTGTCGAAATTGGAGCAACTTTATTTATGTACTTTTTGTTAGAAGAGTAGTAGTAAAATTTTGTCTCCTAATGGCTATTTTTCCCAAAAGAAGTTTTTTGTTTGATACAGTGAATAAAAAGCCAGATATTTGTTTTCTTTTTGCCTTAGACAATAAATTAAAAAAGGCATATTTTGTGCGCAAGCCTTCTGTTAATACAATTGTCTATATTCCTTCAGTAACTGACGTATATTCATGATTATGTATTTTATGTAAACAGGCTTGTGAAATGCAAAATGGCCACTCAAAATGCAGCACGAGGCAGGCGATTGATAAGGCACAAAAGACTCCAATTCTGGTGTTCACTGATCTTGCTTAAGTACATAATCATTTGTTTTTCCTTCTTAATGTGGTGTTTACTGTCGCTCGACTGCAATGGGTTTTGTTCAGCATTATTATAAAATAAAGCTGCATCTCATTTCCAAGTCAATTGCCCCGAAATTCAAGAAATTTGGAAGCAAGATATTTGACAATGGGGAAAATCAAGCAGCTGAAAACCCCCAATTCATCACCTCACCTCTTAACTCCAGCCCTACTCAAGCTTTTTAAGCGATCATCTAAACAGAGACATTGAAAGAGCCTTTGTGAGTATGATTTTTTGCAATTACTCTCCTTGCTGTATTACTTTGGTCCTAAAGAAACCCTTTGCCTATTCAAGCCTGGAAAAGTAGTTCTTGTGTAACTTGCCACGCAGAGAAAATCTGAAAAGCTGCACGGCTTTTTGGGAAGGTTCACCAACACCTGCTTGACTAAGATGTTACCAGCTTTCTATATCACCAGCACACAAATTAGCAAAAAACCTCAAATTATTGACTGAACAGCTGTTTGTCAAAATGCAGAATGATACTGCAGTCGATTAGCTCTAGGTCAAAATATCTTTATATATATAAAGTGTGGTTCTTGTTAGAAGAAAAAGTAGGCCTGAGTTCCAGAGATCTTACCAAGTCATTTAAGATGCTAGAAACTGTAAACATAGTAAAGAAAAATTATTATTTGTCTTCACATTAAATAGCTTGTTGCCACATCTATAGTCTCAGACAACAGAATCTTGAGCTCTCTGCAAATCAGGAAGTCAACTGCACATCTGAGAACTTGGAGGTATCTTGTAACAGGAGCAGATGGCCCATCCAAACAAAAAAAACCACATTAAAATCAGCATTTCTTCTCATCCTGCACTGTAGAACTAATTCACTGTAGAACTAATTCTCATCCTGCAACTGTAGAACTAATTGCTACAGAAGGTTGTGGATTTTAAAACCGCTTGCACATGTTTGAAAAGTAAATCAACAACCTGCCAAGGATTATAAATTATTAAAGCCACCAGCTCTGTTTCAGGACATTCTTCAGCAATTCATTCTGGTTGCTGTAAAAGATAGGACACCAGGCTAGATGGACCTTTGGTTTCACCTGGTGTGATCCATTCTGTATTCTTATTTAAGATAAGAAGAGTCAATAATATAAATTCATTCCTGTTGGAAAAGTGTAAGGTAACCTTCATCTCAGGAGTCACAACGCAGCGCTCCCAGGCAGGATACTGTTAGAGCCAACACATCTTGCTCTGTCCCTCTGGGTCCTTTCCCCCTCATTTCTTGATGTAAAGGGTGGCTGAAGTCGACCCAGCTCCAAAAAAACCCAGATTTATTTTTGCTAGGTGACAAAGGAATAGCTACGTTTTTGTGAGTTAGAGCACGCCTAACAACAACCGGGGCAAACCTGCCAGCTTGTTTTAAAAGGCTTTGGATGAGCCCCTTAATTTGGAGCCTCTTCCCTGCCAGGGAACTTCCCAGAGCATCAAGACCTTTTGGCAACCAGCTGAAGATGCTGGCCGCAAGCTCCTGAGCAAGCCAACGTAATATTGGCTTGTGTTTTACGAAGAAATAAAGGGAGAAGAATGTGTACTTGGAGGAAGTGAAGCAACTACATCAGTGATCAATACATGCTTGCAATAATGTAATCAAACAAATCACAAAGGCCCTGATGAAGATTTCATAGTTTACTTTGCAACAGCAGTATCATAAAATATCTTCATCTGTGCTAGAGTGATGCCCTAAGGGCTTTGAGACCAGGGTACCCAAACACCGCCTGGACAGGACAGGGGGACATTTTAGTAGTGTTTAATTACTGCTGTGGTGTGCCCTTAGGAGATCAATCAGACCGAAGGTCCACTCGGCCACCTCTCCTGACCCAAGCGGGGGCCAGATGCCTGCAGGAAGAAAGCCAACCCTGTGGGGAACCATATGGTGACACCGTCTCGATGTCACTTTGCCTCCTCACTTCCAGCTGTCTGGGCTTTTGAGCTCTTACCCTCCAAAGCCTCTGGGAGGGTTCTGCTTCAGGGGGTTGCCCAGCAGCTTTTCCAAACCCTTTAAAAGCTTCTGGAGTTCCCTGCGTCTCAGGGCGATGGGTCAAAATCCATCAGCCATCACCACCCACTCCCACCTCTCAGGTCTCGCCTGACTTTATGGGCAGGGATCTACCCGGGGAGGTGAAAAGGATGTGAAATACAGCCATAATGGCTGAAATACCTTTTAAGATCACCCAATGCTTGTAGTAAGTGTAAAAAGCAGCTGACGTAATGGATGAAATAACTTCCAGCTGGTCCTTGGAGGCCGTGTCTTACATCCATAGTCCATGAGCTACACACACAGTATTGCAGGTGCCAGGTAGGAGAAGGGCTACAAAACACCCTGGACTTAAAGAAAGCCCTGTTGTTTAGCAACAAGGGTGATAAAAAGTGCTTCCCAACTTGCTCTCTCCTATTAGCCAAAGTTAAAAGGGTCTTTTTTGGTTGTTTTTAGACTCATTCTCCTGCACATCAACATTTGAAGCACTGCTTCAATTTTATAATGACCACTACCGCTACGGGTACATCCTCATCTCCACGGGGCTCCTGGCTGGGAAACTACATTATCCTGAACTGAATTTCTACCCTATGGCTGTTTTTTCTTTCTTTTTCTTCCTTCCCCTGTTCCTAACTGGGCTGAAATGGGAATAGTGTATCTCTTCGCATCGTGACCCCTGGCATGACAGGCAAGCAAGGAATGGCTTCGTGCCAAGGCCGTGAGCAAGAGAAATCGCTGTAGGTGGGAACCTTCCATAATTCTCCCAGCCAGGACCACATAGCCCATTTTCCTATCCCTTTTCCATCACAGATCCCATTTGCTTTCTTACACCGTAATTTTGCTGCTCCCCAGACCCTTCCTCAACACTCTTTGGTGGTTGGATGCCTCTTTCCCAAGCACACTGACTGCAACAGAAGGACTAGTACTTCTCCCTGGAGAAACAGAAATTAAACTATGTTATCCTATAGGATATATATATCTTTTATATATTTTTTAAAAATATATTTTTTTCATATATATATCTTATAATGCTACCCTGAGATGAGACTCCTGTTTGCCACATATATGCTTGTGTGACCGCCTCTATGTCATAGAGCAATAAACATTTCCAATCCTCCATCCCATTCTCTTTTCCCAAGAAAATTCAAGACAATTAGGTTAATAGGTCAGCAGATGGTAAGGTTTTAGTGGAAGCACGGTATCGTGAGGAAGGTGTCCAATGAAGATGAAACATGAGTCTTACGCTCACCGAGAATTTCAGTCAAGGACATTGAAAAAGCTTTTCTAGACACAACTGTTCAGGCATAGTGAGGGCTGAGAGAAATGACAGGGTATTTAATAAATTAAAACTTGTTAGATACCTCCCAACAGGTGATTTGTAAAAAGCAGAAAATTGTGCATGTAAAATAAAAGGAAGAATAGGCAACGTTTGACAGCGAGGGAGTGTGAAAAATACCCTGTTTTGCTGCGAGAGTGAAGATCAGTCTGAACAGAAACATCCATTTTACAAAACAAAATAATAATAAATTTAAAATAAAATAAAATAAAAGCCACTCCAGCCTGCACTTTTCCATTTCAGGACAGCCAACGCGGCTGTGAAGTGTACAGGGCACTGTGTGTGGGTCTTGCAAAACTGAAAATATTTGAAGACACCAGCATGCAAATCCGTTTTACCATTTACCAAGTTAGCTATTTTCTAATTGCTGAGAATCAGTCTTATTCCCCCAGCATTTGAACCAAGTAAATAAATCCCTGTAGTCCTTCAAAAGTTATTAGTGAGCAACAGGGGAAAAGAATTTCTGGGAAAAAAGAAATGAAATGGGCAAGAAATAAGATGGAAAGGGCAAGAAAGAAGATAGCAGGGCAGCAAGGTGGGGCACTTAAACAAGTTTCCAGGTTTTGGCAATTCAGTTTTTAATGAAAAACCAAATTTTTAGGTTCTTATCTGGGAAAAGGAGTAATGTAAAGGTCAGTTTAGCAGTAGCATCATTGCAACTACACAGAAGCAAACTTGGAATTAGAGCAGGGAGAAGAGGAGCATAAGCGGGACCCCAGCACCTCTTGCAGCATTTATAGAGATTTAATAAAAACAATTAATTCTGGAGTCTGACTCATAACCCTGGCTGCAGCAAGAGAAAACAACCATATATTAGAAAAAGAAACAAATCGATAGCATTACCAATACTCTAATGTCCTATTTATTGATGTCTCATTCTCATCTCAGCCATCAGCTTCTGGACCTTTGTAAAAGTTTTCGGGATTATATTCAGTTCCTACATTAATTTATGAATAAATAAAGCTCTGACATTGCCAGCTGCAATTCTGATTTAAAGAGGCACTAATATTTGCCTGTGCATTGCTACTTTTTTCTGATGCCTGATGACAACATCCATCACAGCAATTTACACTATTTTAAGTGGGAAATATGGTATAAAGTTTTTGGATGGTCAACAAGGAAACTGTCTTTTGACACTCCTACCCATACAGATATATACTGTTTTACTGCTCCTGCGAATTATCAGTGCACAAAACATACCCCAGGGATTTTGGGGAGTTAGAGGAGAGATGGTTTCTGTAACATTGGGAAAATAACTACACAGGAGCCTCCAGAGGCGGAGATATAAATGGGAAATAGTACAAATTTTCTTGAAAGGAAGATATGTTGTTATGTCCCAGGAGACAGGTACTATCATACTCATTTTCAAATCATCGTGAACGTAACAAAAAATTTATATATAAATCAGTTACAGTACCTCAAATATCACTAAAATTGTCACCATGGCAGAGCACCTCCTGCACGACCCAAAGACCACAATTTCTTCTTATGCACCACAAACACATTTTGAAAAAATAATAATAAACACACACAAAAAAATCTGTATTTTATTCTTTACAAATGAGAAGGACAAAGGGAGGACACCCTTTGGCTGGGGCTCTCTGCGCCAACCAGGAGCTTCCTCCAGCAGTCTCATCTGCAAGCTGACCCACCACGAACCCCGAGGCAGGAAGGCTTCCCAAATTCCCACACCTTTTCCATACGCTGTGCCCTAAAATAATTCATACCAGTTGCCAAGACACCCTTGTCTCCTCAAACTGGCTGTCACCCTGCTATGGTTTTGCTCACGGTCAAATGAGTATGTGTTTCACTTTGGCTTAATTACATTGCAAATACACACTCATGTGGATTGATAAATCAACGCAATTGAAGATGATAAACTCTAAGTGAAAACCAAATAATTCCATTATTTTCAAAGATAGCTTACATAGACAACCGAGCAAACTAAGCTGCTTTCAAAATAAAACTGTGTTTCCATAACCCTGTATTGCCTCACCAGTGGCCATCCCAGCCACAGTGAAGTAGCTACATTACAACCAATCCTCCCAAAGACAACAGCCTAGAAATACAGTAAACCAGCCTTAAAACAAGCTGCCTTTTGACAGAAAGAACTTTTCTGTCCTCTTTTCTTCCCCCATCATTCTCTGTAAGACTGTCCACCCCAGGCTAAACCATGTTTTCCATCCAATGAGATGGATGGATGGCCGCTCCAAAAACATCACCTCTGGAAGAGGATTCGGCGCAGTCCGAACAGATGCTCTCGTGCAAGGATTTAGCTGTGTGATGCCACCAAGGCAGTACACCGTAACTATTGGCTAGTTTTTGTACATGAGCCACAAAGTTGCATTGAGTTATTTTCCTTTGCTTATTTGAATGAATTGTTATTTCCCTGTTGATAGATATAATTATTGTAAACAGCCTTATAAAATGTTTTCTTTCCAATTAAGAAAACATTGCCAAAAAACAATTGATTGTGAGTACACTGTAAATTATGTATTGCTATACTGTAAATTATACACCTGCTATCTCGGCGCCAATTAGCCAGGAAGGTAAGAGAACAGCGTAACTGTTGGGAGCCTTGAGTATTACTGTAAGATGATGTGGCTGATCATTTCATGACTTGTTTTGTTCCTGCTGGTGTGCAATGGGATACAGCGAAATAATGAGTGCCATCAGGTGCGAGCGCGAAAAACAGAATAATGTGCATCATCACCCGATGTCTATGTCAGTATACATATTTCTGTGAGAGACTAGAAAATATTTGTTATCTGTCCTCCCGCTGTGCAGCACTACACTGAACGGACGCTGCAACTATTATTTTATATTGTCATGAAGAAATGTCTTTTAGCTGTTACTACATCCTACACATATGAAATCACAACATGATTTAATAGCATGTAATTAAGTATTGCTAAGCAAGTCCTGGTAAAGTTTTGAAAAATTAGTCAAAGATGAAAAAGTAAAGAAAATACACTAAAAATTTGATTTTATCTTGAGCTCTCAGCCATAACTGTATTTTACAGTAGTAGAAACATCCTAAAGGTTTCCCAAGTTGCTGATGTCTTACACAGTCCTGAAAGTCCTGAAAGATACCAATTTATTAGCAATTTATCAAGCTGCTGGATGCTTTACATCATTACAATATTTTCACGCTATTCAATTTAAATCTAGCTACAGAACCACTGAGCTTATTAGCAAACTGGAGGTATGGTTCTTCAGGTATGCCCTCTTCCTAGCAAAAAAATGTCAGTATTATGCTTTCCTCGCATGTTAAGAACATACTCTCAATTATTAAGTTTCCATTTAATTTCAGAAGATCAAAGTTATTACGTATTGAATATTTAATTATATGCAGACAAGCATTTATTGTAAATTAACTAATCTCAGTCTGAGCCAGTTAGCCAAAGTACTGTATTTGAAACGCTGAGAAATTCTCATCATGGTGGTGCTGTGTGTCACTAGAACTGTTCAGGGATGCAAGGTAGGAAATCTCTTTTATTTCCCATATCGGGTCATCTTCAAAAGATGATTTTGTTTGGCACACTACTGCCTGCTCTCACTATTACAGCGGATGCCACAATGTATTTGGTGCTGTTTTAAAAACATACCAGCTCTAAGAGTCAAGTTTCTGTGAGGCTCTAAGCAAATGAAGAAAAAAGTGTTTCTATCTTATGTGTTTGTGGGGGGAAATTTAAAATTATAGTTCATCTCCATCTTAGTATTAAAAAAGTACCAAAATAAGGACATTTATTTAATAACCATACTATTTTATAACTAAGGTATAGATTTGCAGGGGCAAGATGCAAGTTTTGTGCTGGATACATCTCCCTGGCTGCTACGAAATTTGGCCTTCAAATGTTCTGCCTTCTTCTTTTCGGAAGAAGGCTGATTTAGGAGGGATTGAACATGTTATCACAGCATCAAAGAGAAGCCCAATAGCTCTTATGCACAGATAAGTACTCAGAATGGGATGAGTGTTTGTCCATTAAGATGAATAGGTGTCCCAAATTCCTGCCTAAAGCATGTTTTACTATTTCTATTCTTATTCCTCCCTAGAGAAATAAAGCATGTTTTTATAATAATCACCTGTTGAATATGGATTTACATTTTCTCTTCTTTTAGTTCATCCCCAAAGGAAAATGTTTATATAAAACAGGTCACACACACACAATTCCCACCTCCACCAAAATCATATATACACACAATAAGACAATTTAGAAACCACCACCACCGCCCTGCCTTCAGCCATCTACCCCATCAAGAAGACAACGATTATGCTCTTACTGTACATTAAAACTACTCCAGAGTTGCAAAACGTCAAACATTTTGACCTTCAAATGCATGGTCAGGGAAGACAGTACAAAGATAAACTATTTTCTGATGTCTACAAACACAGGAAGATCTACATTTGGCCACTCAACTGCAGAACAAACCTTATTTCCCCATTAAGGTGCAGCCTTCTTGCAACACGCAACACCAAGTGACAACACCCGACTCCAAAAGCGTAAACCCACTTCCAATCTCTTTCCAAATTGCAATAGCCCTCTGAAGGCTGCAAAAGTCCTTGAAAAGTTAACTCAATGTGAAAGCTACATCATAAGGAGCACTTACCCTTGAAGGGCTTTTTCTCCAAACCAATCTCCCTTCCCTAGAGTACGGAGAAAGACCGGATCTTCACTGGGGGAGTCTTCACGAGTAACGTTCACCTGTTGAAAAGCCAAAACCCCCCAGCATTTAGAAAACTTGTTTGTTCAGAGAGGGATTCGTCATCTCCTGGATCTCTTAGGAAAAGCTCTGGTCCATAACTCCTCTGGGAACCACGTAATTCTCCAGAGTCCTGCACTCTTCCCTCAGCATCACCAACCAACCATCCAAGAAAATGAGCAGTTATTTTCCACTAAGGTACCTACTACTCTTGCAAAAATGCAATACTTGTGGTTTTTTGAAGGTTTTAACTCTAAACATGGAGTTGGCTGCACAAGCAGAGTCATTGTCCGTATGGAGTCAGCAGCAGAAAGAGGTTCCAAATATTTTCTGTATATCAGACAGACAAATGGCATAGGCTTCTGTTAGCTTTGTTCTGCATGATTTCTTGTGTTGCTAAGTTCACTTAAGGGAAAGGAATAACAAAAATAATCTACATTTAGACCTAATTGAAATGAAACAGTTTGCAGCATTACAGGATGAAAGATGCCTCCTCTCCTTTTTATTATCTCTAAAATTCAGGGAGGGGATAACTCTAGCTGGCGCAAAAATCACGTATTTTCATTTAAGTTTAAAGGAAAATACCATCTTATTTTTAATTTTTTTATTTTTGCAGTGAAAGAGAAAAGCAATTACTGCTGATGGAAAGCAGACTTTCTACCCACTGTAAAACCATGGGTAGTATAACCTAGAGTAAGCCTAAGTTGAAGAAGCTGGCACTGCAACAGAAAGATGACTTCATATCTGTGATGATTTCCTATCGCTGGGGGGTCCTTTTTATTTTCTGAAATTATTTCAGAAGAAAAATAGTAATTGATCATCTGAACACCCTTGGCTTTGGTTTCCTGTGCCAGTATGGAATATAAATCCCAGCTGCCATCTAATGACAAAGCCCGTGACATCCAGCTGGGTGCTGAGGATGGCATGACTTACCCAGGATGCAAAGGGTTCCATGAAAGATGAATGTTCTTGATGTAATGGCCCTCTATGAGAAACATTTCTTCCTTTTCAGCTGTTATCAGAGGTAACTCATACCTCTTCCGGTATGAGAAGGTAGGTGAAATATGAGCCCCTGCTATCAGTGCACAGTGGGGATCACCTCTCCCGATGTTAACCATCTATAAAGCTAGTTGTCCAGTCTCTGTCTATGGTCAGTGGAGAGGGACAGGCATTTCCAAAGCCTGAGTTGTCCAAAATTTAACTGGGATGAGCAACTCTCTGGAGGTACCTCACATACATGGGAAAACCTCTCATCTGCTTCTCTTTTTCAGGCTGTTTAGCTTCAATCAGAGCTTTTGCATATGCAAATTCACAAAGCCAAAATCAGGGACGTCAGACACATCCTTTCGGATTTAGAGACATTCCAGTTTAATTTCACTATTAAATTTACAATTGTCGCCCACACCTTCTCCCTTCTCTTTTATGGATGGTGAAACCAGTGGGTTTGAGTCATTAATGAGTGCTCAGTCTACACCACGCTACATTTAACATCTGCAGTGACTCATCAAAGATCAGATAAGGGTAGGGAACACGTAATGGACAAGCCAGGAAGATTTGTAGCTGATGAAAAAAAACTTGGACAAACAAAGGGAACTTTAACACATATTTAAGCTCTTTCTCTGTGACCTCCACTGATCTTAAGCAATGAGTGCTAAGGGATTATGGGACTGTGATAATCTACATGGTTCAAAGCAGTGAGCCATTTGAACAGCTGCGGCACCAATGAAGAACCTGCACAGTCCGGCATTAAATTGGTGCCACACCATGGCTTTTAAAGGGAAAATGGTGTACAGTGGCACAGCATGGCACACACCGTCTCTGGGTAAAGGCAAAGGTAGAGAGCAGGCATGGAGCAGCAGCATTTAGCAAGCAGAAGGGACTGAGCTGTTTTCATCTGACGTATTATTCAACAGATTTCTGCATGCAGGGTGTTTTGAACACACTTCTGATTTCCATTCACTTGGACTCAAGGAAACACGCTATAATAAATAAACTAAATGAGCTCAGGAGTGGGATCAAGTGTGGTGGATGGAGTTGAGGAAGAAAAAGGGGAAAAGGTTTTTGCTCCTAAAAGAAACATCCATAGAGCATGGGCTGAAAGAAAACAGAGCAGAAGTCTTTCTAAGCATTTCTGAGAGAAGTGCTGGGCTCAGAAATGTAAAAAATCTTCTCTGTTCACTTGACTGTCACTATAGACACTCTGACATAAAAGGCAAGGCAGAGTTTTTATTAAAAGTAGCTTTCACCAATAATACTCATGCGATGCTGCTGAATGCAGAAAGTACATGTGAGGCCTCAGGTACATAAGCTGCAGCCAGAATTTTTTCTGGCTTATTAAGCTTCCTGGGTCAGGTTTTAGCATGGGACATTATGTGCCCCTGCTTCAGAAAGTCCCAGGCAGCATACATTGATTTGTTAATTGTGTATTTCATTGCATTTCATTGTTATTTATTCCATGTTTCACTGCTAAGGCTCTATTCCTCCTATCCTGGGCTGTATCCTTAGCATGGGTTAGTTCTTACATTCACTGTATAGCTCTTGTGTCTCAATACAGGCATTAAAATTAAACACTCTCCAACTCTGTCCATCTTCTATCAGTCACTGATATCTCTTTTGCAAATCGGGAAGCTTGGGAGACAAAACTGTGCAGAATTTAACGTCCCTGTGGGAATTCCTGTCAAGCCATCAGGATCCAGCTGCAGGTCTGGGAATTTCTCAACAAGCCCATGCGCGTTGTTTTATTTTAGCTCCCTTTTTCTGGCCATCAGCTGTCACAGTAAGATAAAGTAGCAAAGGCCAGGGATAAAGCCAAGGAGCATCTCAAGCAGGACTACAAGGCTCTGGAGCAATGGGCAAGGGCATGGGTGTTTTTCTCTTCCATACTGCAGGCGAGGTGTAAGGGCTTGAGGAGGTGCAGGTCAACAATCAGTTGCCCAGCTGGTGTCAACAACAGGGATTTGTTTTTTACAACCAAGGGCCCTCTCTGGAGATCAAGGACTGCTAGGAAGGGATGGGATCCACCTGACCAAGTAGCGCAAAAGCATCATTGCCAACAGGCTGGCCAACATGGCAAGGAGGGCTTCAAACACTTGACGAGGGAGGGAGGTGCACCGTCCCATTATTTTTGCCCATTAAAAAAGGGCAAAAAAAAAAAGGATTTGAAGCGTACATCATGGTTGTCCTTATTCTGGGAGAAGAGGAAATATTACTTCTGAGTGGAGGGAAGCGAAAGGGCTTGAGGGAATACCATCAGACTTGGCTTTCTGCAGTCCATGATTATCTTCATTTCAGAAATTTGTCCATGACTATCTTACTAATCTGAAATAGACCATTTTTTCCTTCCGATGTAGATTGGCTCCCAGAGATAGAGAGTGGAAGATGATGGTGAAAATCTAGTTTTAGTACCCGAGAGCTGACAGCTGCCTTGGGAAACAACCCAACAGTGTGTACAACACCCACACTCTTCCTCTACAGATGCCATGGGGTTTTTGCTACCCTTAATTATGCAAGGCCAGCATTAATATGTGCCTTGGTGCAAACATTAGATCCATGAACCAGGAGGCTGGGGTTAGCCTACTTTCAAGCATATTTATCCAGTTGTGTTTACTTTCAATGTATCACATCTCATCCGCAGTGGGAAATCACTGTGTATTCCCTTGAATATCTCCATCCTGCTACAGGGAAAGAAGCCAAATGTTTCTCAAGTGTAATACTATTAGGCCATCTGAAAAAATAAAAAAAGAAGTTGAATGGAAGGAAAAAACTCTTATCTATAAAATCCCATCAGGATTTTATGGGAAAAGGGGTCAAAAAGCATATTTTCCCTATGAGCAGTGGAACAGAAACTTAGACCTTTTTTCTTCCCTGAGGAGAAAGCTCAGACTTCTCTGGCTTTCTATTATTTGATTTGGAGAAGCTGAGAAGCTATAGCCATGGGAATGAAGTCTGGAAGTCAGTCTTGTAAGAGGGATTCTTAGCAAAGAAAACGTTGAGTATTGTAGGGTATACTGTTAAAAAAGAAACTTGAGCTTTTTGGTCATTTACCAAGAGACTCAACAACTGTTTTCAACCCCAAAGTGTCCACTGTGAGCACATGAGTAAAACAGCATAAGATCTAATTTTTCCCCTTCAGGCCACTCTTCCCTACTGATACAGTGCCAAGAAGTTTAATTAAATGTCAAGTGTTGCAGCATTTGTGCCTTGGGGAGGGGAGAGAGAAAGTGCTGGCTGGCACTGAATTTTGAGAGCACATCATCACCATTGTTGCCATTGTCCCACTTGCCTGCGAAGGGTGTCAACTTACCTTTCCTTTGCTGATTATAAAGAAAGTGTCCCCTCGAGCACCTTGTCGTATAATATACTCTCCGCTTTCATAATGCGTCTGTAAAAAAAATAAAATTAAGATGAACAAACAGAATCAGAGACTGTTATGCAGCAGGCAGATTGGCAGTTTTGCAAGATAACACTTAAGGAAACATAACCCTGGACCCATTTTATCCCAGTTTGACATTGGGCATGATTTAAAAATTGTCCTGTGTCAAGGAATATAATAATTAAAATGGAACTGTTTATGGCTTTTCCCTTTTTTTTCTTTCTGTGCGAGTGCCAGCTTTTGCCCAGATGAATTATCCTCGCGGCCTAAATCCATTTATACTAAGTAAACCAGACAGAGGAGTTTTCAACAGAGAATACAGCACATGAACTAAACTGCAGTAATATGCCTGTTGTAAAAATAGTTCTTTTCCATTTTTTTCATTGGTTTTGTTATTTTTCCAGCTTTGCTAGCAAGGGCTTTATTCAACAAATAATTTATGCTCTTCTCCTGTTATTATAGTAGTTTAATCCATCTTTTTTGCCTTGTTTTGTGGAATATTCCTTGCTAAATTTATGTCACAGCTTATCAACACTTGCACCTAAACTTAACAGGATAGCTTCATCCCTTGTATTACACCATCAAAACCAATATGCATTTATACATCACCAAAACAATAAAAGCTGGTGTGTTCTAAATAAAGACTCTACATACATATTAGCCCCCCCCCAACCCTGGCATTTTCTTCAGAGATGCTCTACCCCCTGCAAATTCAACAAACATCAGTTCAATAGCAAGCAGAGGCAGGGGAATGCTAAGAGCTTCCCACCCAACATCTTTACCTACATCTCTTACTGGACAAATGACTGTTGTTTTCTTTTAATCAAGCCCCTGTGGAGAGCTGCAGGCATCAGGTCTGCTGTGCCCCAGCACTGATTTGTGACAAAACCTCCCCAAAAATGCCCCTGCACTCTGGCTCAGGTGTTCTTTGAAGCTACACTAAAGCACAAAGCCCCAGAAAAGACCACCACATCTTTTAATCCCAAAGTATGTATAAACAACAGCAAGGAAGGATTTGAGCTAAGACAGAGGAATTAATCAGAATCCTAGAATTTGGGTAAGCTTCAGATATTTTCTTTCAAGGGTATTTTATTATCTGCGTTTATTTATTTATCTTTACACTCAATCTTTTTGGTGCCACTTACAGACTGATAACAGACTCCAACATGAAAATAAATAGGTAAAGGCTCATGTAAATGTATCTGCTACATCTGAGAAAAACAACTCCTTGCTTTGAGAGCACTGGGCATATAGGGATATTAATTAATGAAAAGTAATTGTCCCAGGAAAAAGAAAACATATCTAAGTGAACTATAATATGGAATTAATTAGGTTAGTTCTTTAAAATACATATAGTTAGGCTGTGGATGCTTTCACCATCCCCAGAAAAATTCTGGGTAAATAAAATCAGAACGTCAAAGCAGTATGTTAGTAATTAATATTCTTCAGACCCTCCAGAAGATTAATAAATTTAAAAATAAAGTTCTCTATCAGAATCACAAATACAGAATATTATCATGTCAGTATTCAGAAAAGGGACCAGAGAAGGTAGGTCAGGAAGTCTTAACCTGTGGGTTGCCCAGATCCTGAATGGGCTCTGATAGATGTAAAAACTGCAGCATTTTTCCTATTTCCATGTTCCAGAGTGGGAAGAGGAAAAAAAGCCTGGAGGAGACCGTGGACACAAACTCACAGAGATTTACTTCTTCTGTGGGGTGTTTCTGGATAGCAGATTTTGAGGATGCACATTTCTGAGCATTCAGGTTGAGACTCCTTGAAAGGGCCTGATTTTATGAGGTGTTGGGATCGTACCCTCTCAAGTGGAATCTTGTAGGCACCCAAAAATCTAATAATTGAAAATACTGGTCAAAAGGTTTCCAATTTTAGTATGGGCAACCTATATTCATTAGATATACTAAACTGCTACTGCTTATATGACTTTTGTGCAATTTTCAGCTGATACTGCCTTACAGCTTACTCTCAACTTCTGGCCAAATAACACATTCAAAATGACAAAACCTTCTTCCTAAAAGACCATTTCTTGGTCTTAGTCACCAGTTACAACTGCACCAACCACTTAGCACTGAGACTCACAGTCCTGCTGCCTGATTCCCACCCATAAGTCCTCCCACCCATTCCCACCCATGAGTCCTCCCAACCTTCCCACCCAGGCTTCCACACAAGGAATGGAAGGAGAACAAATTTGAGTTTTGAAGGATCCGAAGCTGCCTCTTACTTTAGCAACTCCTGCCTACTGTATTTATTTTTTTTTCCTGGGCTCTAATATCATTCAAACTACTGCAAGTCCTTCTTCTAACATTCAAATCATACTCCTCTAGTCCCTCCTTGAGTGCCCAATTGCGCAGAGCTTTCATTTCGCTTGACCTCCTCCTCATCAGCACCTCTCCCCATGCCCTTCCTGCAGTCCACGTCTTCGTCTTTATGTATTTCAACTCATTTCTTTCATGGCTAATTCCACCTGGCCTTACCACAATTATTCTTGCTTGAATCAACCTGTCCTTCCTCATCCTCTAACAATGCTCTTCCTCTTAAATCCTCCTTTTCTAACACAAATCAACCCATCCATGTGCTTTGCCCTTCTAACCGAATTATTTCTGTCCATTTAGACTGAAAGCACTGTGCAAAGCAGGCAAAGTGCGTAAGTGCTCACTTATGACACATGCAAATAAAAATAATTACAAGCCTCTTGCTTTTAGCCGGCCATGTATAAGGTAGCAATATGTTCTTAGGCACATACGGTACCATTACACAAAGTCATGTGAAGCCAAAGAAGCACTTTGGCAAATGTTGCACATATTCATGGTATAGCTGATTCACATTTTAGCAACACAAGCTCCATTTCACCTAGAGAAAACCAGTCCAAGAACAATATGAGGAAAATCAACAATTCCTACAGCTTTACAATGGTGTGATGGCACACACAAAGGAATAATATTTGAATTAAAATCACAAAAAAGAAAAGCAGTAAAGCAAGCGGGTTCAATGTATCTTGACTAGCTTTAGACTGACCCCACTGCTTCTTCTGGACTTGCATTTGCAAGATTTAATTCAATGGCTGAGCTCTAGCAAGCTGTTGGAAGTCAGACTCTGTTGAAGGGGATCCTTCTGATGGAGAGAACAACAATTTGTTGGCATCTCTTAAATTCTAGCTTCAAAGCCCTGTATATACTGGTCAAAGAATTTCCAGAATGCCTTTAAAATAGGTATTAAATATTTTTATCCCACCTTTGCAGTCACAAATGAATAAAAAAAATTATGCAACTAGTGTAACACCCTGGATTTGGGCTTAGAACTTGAATCTTTTTGTTTTTAGAATTTTCTCCCAAGAGAAAGGGACTCTGGACAGAATACCATATTTTCAGAGGCGATACCAAAGTTCAGTGATGAAAGCTATTTTAGTATCTCAGATAGATTTCACTGAAACCTAAGCATCACATAGGTTTTTGAGCATACTTCTTAAGACATAGCTCCTTCAGACCACAACAAAATTAAAGCAAAACACAGAAATTAATTCCTAGCTGGCAGAGTTGACGAGACTATGTTAACTATTCTTACATTTTCTTCTCTCCAGCAGAAAACAAGAGCTGAAACCCAGCGTAAAAATGGAACGGAGAAAACCTGAAGAGAAACACAGGCTGCAGAAATACAGCTGTATGAGATAACCAGGCAGAAAAGCTAATAGTTACAAGGGTCTTGTGTGTACAGGGGGGAAAAAAAGGTTATAAGCTAAGGCATCGAGGTCGCAGTTTGGCATCAAAGCTTGAGAAGGTCGGCGCTCAAGAAAACAGCGATGATAAAGACGAGAAATAACTGCTGGGAACACTCATATACCAGCAAGCCACAAATGTATATTTCATAAGCTTTAGCAAATGGGGTAAAGACTCAGCTTTGATGAATTCTAAATGCTACAAAATTTAAAGCATTTATCATGCTAACTAGACTGTTGTTTTATAAAGTAACACCGGGCCCTTAAGGTACTTCTTTATGGAGTAAGAGCTGCTTTATCACCTCTTGAATAAACCCCCGGCCCCCGGGTACCCCATTTTCCCACATAATAAAGAATTTTACCAGTCTAAACCAGTAAGGGGTTGCATCCTTAGCAATGCAGGGATGCCCATGGGGATGCAGAGTGCAAGCCAAGCTCGCAACCCAAAAACTCGTGTTTATCAGAGGATAGTTAAGTGCTCCAATAAGAGTTTCTTCCTAAGAAAATAAGTGATAAAATAAAAATAAGTGATTAAAAAAAAAGTGTCTTGGGTTTTCTACTTTTTTGGCACGTGCAACACATCTGAAATTAAAGATTGAAGGTTTCCTTAAAAAGAAAATTTTAATTCTTCCATTAATATTCATAATATTCATGGTTTTGATTTCAGCATCTGTCCTACACATGGTTTAACTCCTATAAGCATTTAAATACTTGTAAAATAAATGTTCCAAGTCTTTCCAGTGGAGCTCAGCTCTGAACTCAAAGCCACAGCATTATATTTACAGAAAGAATGTGTCAGGCAGGAAAAAAAAAAAAAACAAAAAAGAGAAAGCTCTAATTAGCTTTCTCAGGGAAAGTAGAACAGGTCCTTAACCAAAATGTTTTAGTAGGAAACAAACCCGAAATACATATAAGCAAGAAAAAGTCATGTACATATTACATATACTCGAATTTCCCTTAAATTTACTTCATCAACACCAAGGCAAGCCCAGCAGGAGGAGGAAAAATAAAAAAATGAAATTAGAGAGCCAGCCCAATTAGTATTTCAAAGTCCCTGGAGTGTTTCTCAACTGCTGTAAGCCAGCACAGTGTCAGTGGAGCATTTCCAGCACCTCAGACCAGCCCATCCTCTGACCCCTCAACCTTTACTTCTCTGTAACTCCTTTTTTTTCCCTTGCAAATTCTGCATAATGCCAACTTGTTAACTCTCGGATCCTTACCTCAGACAACTGCCAGCTTCTGGTTTCTAGTATAGTGTTAAATAAGAGTTTTCAGGATCAGGAACACCCTTATTTCTAACAATACTTGGGATTTTTTTCAAACATCTTTTGTGATTAACAGAAAATTAAGGAGCTGAACTAATAGTTTTTTGGTTTTGTTTTTTTTTTTTAAATCTAATTGGTTTGTTACAAACTAATACAGCATACTAGAAAACCTTTGCAGCAAGGAGACCTGTGTAATCATCTGTTTTCCTTTATAATCCTCATTTTCTCACCAAGAACTTAAAGGGATCACTGAGTTCAACAAAATAACATTGGAAAGGGCTTGATTTCACCTGTGTGAGCT
>NW_008825613.1:1004527-1025964 GCF_000699105.1 Pygoscelis adeliae
GAAGGCTGGAGAGGATGGGTTTAAATAGCATTTTTGATGGATTAGGGGGGTCAATACATGGATTTTGAACTGAATGAAACTCAAGAGAAATTAAAACAATTTCTAGGCTAGACCTGTAAAATTAGCATGATGGTTTCTGGCTAGTCCATCTTGTTGGCCATTGACAAGCCAAGAGCCATCCCAGTGACACCCATGACTTGTCTGTGCCCTTGGTACAGCCCCGTTTTAGGAAGCAGCAATGGGAAGAGGCTGTCAGATCTCATTCCTGACCTACCTCCAACCCCAAATCTCCAAAATGAGCCACTTAAGATACGTGGTCTCCTAAAAAGAACAGCTCGCCGGCTATGCTTCCCTGCGTGGCTGGCCAGGTGGGGCCAGCAGAAAATAAAGTATTTCTCCCAAAGCATGGGAGACCCACATGATCTCTCAGCCACTTTCAAATGTGAAGTAAAATATATCAACTTATATCACTATGGATTGATAAATATTTCCCCCTCCACATATAAACCAACACCTTGATTTAAGAGCAATTTGGACAATGCAGACAGAATAGCAGACTTGCATTTATCTTGATTTTAGGAAGAGCAAGAACTTCAACATCTGAACTGGGATCAAGTAGTGAACACTGCATCTTGCTCCCATCCTTAAGCTCTCCATTGCCATCAACATTACCATCATCTTCAACTACTTCAGGTTTTAATACTTAGGGTGACTAAGCATGTCTAGAATAGTTGAAACTGGAAAGACATTCTAAATTTACACTACTGGAGTGAAACAACAGAAATCAGATTTCTTAGAAAAATGTTACTCAAGTATAAATGAAAGCTGTTTGGTGGGTCCAAGCTAGATGTAGATACAGTGAATATCTAACGTACATTGAACATACTGAAATCTAGGTATTAAATGGTCAGAGCTCTGTATTAACTGTTACCATCACTCCAACCTATCATTTCCCCTTAGAAAAAAGATAAAATTGAAATAAAATTGTTTAAAAACCCCAAACCAAACCCTAAACAAGGCCAGTTTCTATGCAACACTAGAGCCAGATTTTAATCCAATGCATGTACTACTCTGTGTCTAAATGGCCTTCACATGTTTAGGTTAAAATCAACCTCAGCATACAGAGAAGCTTGAATCTTTCACAAAATATCTTTTCCCACCTACATTAACACAAGTCCTGGAAGCTTTTCCTCTCTTTAAAGTCCTCCTATGTGGCCCATCAGCACAAGAAGTGCCTCTCTCCTGGAAATCCCGAGTTTGCCCAGTAATAGCAGCTTCTATAAAAATCTCTTTTTTTAATTTATTCCCCTTTCTTCTATTGCCAATTTTACTTAAAGCTAAGAAAAAATCCTAGTGCCAAGGGGAAAAAAAAATGTTTACTCAGTGGGTTTGATATGGTAAGCCATTGATAAGCCTCCCTGATGTGCTCAATGTACCCCACAGAAGAACTAGCAGAGGTGTAGGGCATCCCATGATCGAGTCAGATTATGCTCTAAAAAAAGTAAATATCCTGCTTTATGAAATCCTCCATCCCATGCAGAATGCCAATGCGCTGCCCCAGCCTTGAGTGGAGAAACACCCCATGTAATTAAAGCTCTCTTGAGGAGTAATTGGATTTTTATGAGACCAAACTTGCATTGAATATTGACAAAATTAGAAACAGTGAGGCATTAGCTGCAACAACAAATAGCACCAAATTTTGACAATAACTGCTTTTTTGAGTCACTTTACTCCCCGAGACCAAAATCACAAGTTCTCACCAACCAAAACCTCCCACTGATACAAGACCCAAACAAATGGGCTTGTCTGAGCACATGTACAAACCAGATCAGGTACTCTCAGCGATCACCCGATACCATACCCCTCAGAAAAGTTATTTGTGCAATTAATTTCCTCTGCTAGCCACTACACAAGTGTAGCACCACACACTGCATTTGCTTTCTCCTTCTTTTCTGCTTTGTTTGCAGTGGTGACATTGTGGCTAGAATGAGCTGCGGGTGTTTGAAATCTGAATTTCTGCACCTCATCCTTCCCAGAGAGGTTTCTATCACAACCTTACATTGTGCACAGAAACAACTCACAGCTCATAAACTCACAGTATTCCACTAATTGGAGGAAAAATCAGCTTTCTTACTTCCCAATACTACACCCAAAGAGCCAAAACTTTGTTTGGTGGGAATGGCCAAAGCAGAGCAGCTCAGATGGATACCCCTCCAAGGGTGGCCAGATGCATGCACAACATCTGGGCACTGTGCAGGACCTAGCCTTGTGCCACCATCATCTGTGCCAACTACAAGAGCTTCGGATGCCTTGCCCCACTTTTGGCACTCCTCATGTGCCACCACATTGTGTTGAAGTCCTCCTCCACAGCACGCTAGGGGACACCTCACCCACCGTGCAAAGAAAACATGAGCTTTGCAACTTCAGATACCCAAGTTTGGGTGCTGACACCCAAGCTTTGGTCCACTGACTTTACTTTGTCAGTTGCCAACATCAATTGGAGCTTCTGTTCCCGACCACCATCAAAAACTGAGAAGCTTTTAAAGCCCAACCAAGCGTTGACACAGGCTTCATGGAGAAACCTCGATGCTGGAGACCAACCCAATGGTTAAACTTCAGAAAACCTCATTTTCTTCTTTTGACTGCTGTGTTTATACTGAGAACATTTGAAAAAAGGTGGAAAATAGATTGTGTGTTTGGAGTGCTACGTATCCCACATCAGCTCTGGCGCCGAGAGGCCAAAACCCTGCCAAAGGTCACTTCAGGGGAGCAGAAACACAAAGGTGGCTTTGAAATGAGGAATTTCACTCCCTGCAGCCAGGTTTGCACCACATAAACCAGTGAGGGTAACATGGGTTTGATGACAGTGCTCAATGTATAATCCATCTCCCCCAAGGTGTATTTTTTAAAAAAACCCAAACATCTAAATATGTTATTTTGCTGGCAGTTTAAAAAAACATTCACAGAACCATCAGCAAAACTCCAAACATAAGCAGCTTTCAAAATACTTTTGTTTCTGTTTGGACTTTCTGCCTTAAACATTTTTTCAACTCTGAAATGACAACAACAATGCTAACAAAATAGAATTTTAAAAAAATGTTTATTTGCTGAAAAACACTGCAAAAACAAGCAGGTTAATATTGGTCTTCTGTATTGAATTCCTTAGGAATCATAAAACTTTGTCTCCCTGGTTTTACTATATGTCTCATTCCCATTAATTATCTAAAAATGCTGCTCCTTGAAATAGCTGAAGGGCAAAATTGTCATATTGTGGTCCTCTCATTATTTATCCCGTGAATCGAAGTGCAGCGGGTGGGTCTGAATTTTGACACTCAAGATGTCTCAATACCCCTCCAAAAAGCAGCTTAACTAAAGTTAAGCAAGCGGGAAATTAAAATATGAGAAAGATGCATGTTGATGGGAAGCGAGGGTTAACTCATGCCTTTTGATTCAACATTGTTATGGAGCACAGCATTGGGAAAGCAGATGAGGAAGGATAAACCCAACAGACAGGGGATGCTGCTCAGCAGCTTATCCCATGCCACCTCTACCATTCCAAACAATTGTGAACTTGAGCTGGAAACCTGTGGATGACCCTAGAGCAACCTGGGGTTGCAAACCCCTATTTTCAGATTCAGCTGGCTCTAACTGAGCTGCAATCTTCTGCAGGAAATTTTTCTTTTTCTCACTAACGGATTGAAAACTTTATCTTCCTTCTTAAAAACCAAGCTATTTGAATTCAAACTAGGTTTTTGAATATATATTTTAAAGTCAAAGCTGTTTTGTAACAGTTATACGAGACTGTTGCCTTGGTAAAGCCTTGTGGTAAACATTTTATTTGTACTGCACTGATTCATTGTGGCTTCTTAATGGACTGTGACAGTGATGAGAAAACCACATACTCCTGGGCACATTTTGGACAGTCTGGGTGTCTTCTTCAATCATGGTGTCTTCTGCAGTTTACAGGTTGCTTCTGATTCCTGCAAAAACATCCCCTGAACAGCAATAGTCTTAATGCACCTAAAGGGACTATTCGCATGCGGACGCTCAAGTCCAGTGTACAGAATAATACAAATCACTCCAAATGGTGAGTTTAGCTGTCCTTGACTGAGGTTGTCTTCGCATCCTCATGAGATAGAGGTGAGGATCTGGTAACAAAACAAGCTACAGGTCAAACAACAAGGAGCAACTGGTATCCTAAGAAATGCCTTTTCCTTAGACTGAAAAAAAAGTTGGTGGCATGCCTCCTAATACCAAGATATAATATGTGCTTCTGAGAACTCTGTCACATTGATTTCTCCAGCTGAAAGGAATATAACAGGATGTACAGGAGCAAAGAGGTATATTCGACAATTATTTTGTTGAAGCAAAAGCAAGTACAGCCTACACCTACTCCACTGGGCACAAAACGAAATGAATAGAACAGCAGTCCTACAACAGCCCTCTGCTGTTTCTGAAATGTAAAGATGTGATAAATGTTCCTAATTTGAAGTTCTATGGTTAAATGATTGCTTTAATTTCCCGGTTGTTTCTTTTGGGGTTTGGCGCTACTGTTCTATGAATCTGAATTTCACTGTGCTGTGCAGAGAGCCAGCGGGGAGGGAGCACGTGACACGGGTAGGGATGGAGCTGGGGCTGGTACCTCCTTCTCTTCCTTTTTCTCAAAACCTCCTCCAATTTCAGTGTCCCACAGACATACAAGACATCCACAAATTGAGCTGGAACCGGTCCTCTCCCATATGAGCTGCTGGGTGGTACCCACCAACACTGCTGGGGACAAGGCAAGATAGGCGATGGAAATAAGGTTATAAAAATGGAAGTTGTGGAAAAAAGAAACTTACTCAGTTTAGAGCAAAAGACAATCTCCAAACTGTGATTTTTCCAACTCTGACCAGAGCTCTGATGACTCCTTAGGTGAAACTGCTGGTCCTGAAATTTTCACCACGGATTCAAGATTTTTGCATTGACCTGTAATACGACATTACAGTTGTGATCATTCAGGAGCTTCCTGAAGGTTGACTTCTCACACAGAAAGAAGGAGCAGTGCCACATCTCTGGCATTTCTATGACCCAGAGCGCACAGCTGATCAGTTTGGTTTCCTTTTACATCATAAAAGTTAAGGTCTTAGCACCAGAACATCCAACCTTAACACAACTCTCCTCATGGTAATAAATAGGGGATAAATAGGACCACTTGTAACTTTTGTGAGATACATACTCAAACAAGATTTATTAGGTTTGACACCAAACAAACATGTCTCATCAAAGAAGTCCCCTAAACCAAGCAATACAAAGGAAAAGGGCATGAAGTAGGGATAAACTTCAGTGGTATCATCTTCTAGTCATGAAAAACACAACATTGTCTTTTTTTGCTCTGGTTTTATCATCTTTGTTCTAGATTCCACTGGACTTCAACCCCGTGCTCATCAAGTGCAGTTTTCAGGGATACATAAAAGGCAACACAATGTATAAGGGACCATATGTGGCAAATCTTGGCCCAGGTTCCTGCGTTCAAAAGGGAAGACACATGCACGAGATGGAAGGAGCTTTTGGCCCTTTTCCCACTCCTGAGCATCTTCCTCGCCAGCCAAGGTGGTGGGCGGCACTGTTGCAGGAGGAAATGCCTTTGCTATGCTCCCCATGCCTTTTTCAAATGAACAATTTTCTACCAGGCTGCTTCTCTCTTTCATACTCCTCGAAAGTCAGCAAAGAGTCCTGTGGTGAAAGGAGGCTCTTCTGCCTCCTCGCATATAATCATAAGGTTTGCTCAACTCTACTTTTACTGGAACCTTCTGATCTGACATGACTAAAAATTTCTCAGGCAGGAGGCAAGTCCTGCTGTCACCTTCAAGTTTCTTTCCCAGCCCATGCTCAAAACCAACAGCTTTGAGCAAACTTGAGCATGTTCAGGGACTCTTGAATGCCCATGGGACTGGCTGAGTAGTAGAAGCTGCCCTGTGTAGATGAAGATTTGCTGAGCTTCAAAGATTTTACACAGCCACCTCTAAGACTAAAGGATGTTGCAGAATATCAAGTAGATGATGAGACATCTACAGACTGTGAGCCAGGATGATTTAGACTGGATGAGTCCATTAATGTTTGTAATGAAGACCTGAGATACAGTTTTGATTCCTAAATGCACCGTGCACTTTTAAGGGAGAAAGAGGAGGAAAGAGAATCTAAAAAAAGTATTATTTAGTTTAATGCATTATTGCTAAAGACATTTCCTGCCTTAATTTGCTCTAAAAGTAGACACAAGGCATTAGAAACCACATTTTAACTCTCATTCCATCCCCACTGTTACTGTAATGCAGTCTGACAACCGTTTTTGGAGAGCAATCAGGCTTCGTAAGTTGCAAACAGCCTGGGAGGCAACCACCTCTCAGCTACTTTGAGGCAAACATCTGTTTCTCTGTTTCTGCCTGGAAAACAGATTGAGTTGCAAAATGTTGTCACCAGCTGGTGCAGGGGCCACTGCCGTCCTGACCCCTAAGCCTGACACTGTCCCTGCTGTCCCCCCAGGTCAATGACAACCTCCTAGAGTGGGAGCACGTAGGGCAGAGGCTCAAGAGATGCCCAAGCTGTTGCCTGCGGCCCAACATCCTTTTATAAAGGAAACTTGTACGAATAAGTTTCTTCTGCCAAGAAGCTCAGAAGTGGTAATTTTTGGAGGCATAGCCACTGAAAGCAGGTTATCTATCCACATACACAGATAGCAAAGATTGACATGAAAATATAAGAGGAGAAAGAGGAGACAAAGTAGGTGTCAGTGGGTGAAAAGCATGACTGGAAATCCTAATGCTCTTGGAGAAAGACCACATGTAAAGATGCTCGAAGGATGAGAAAGGGCGAAAGGAAGGATGAGGGGATCAGAGAAGGAAGCTCAGCCCTGCCACCACACATTTATTTGGTATCATGAGAGGCCACCAGAAGAGATCAATTGTAGAAGTGCTGTCAGGGAAGAGAGCTTCATTTCCTTAAGTGCAAAGAAACAGGAAAAGAGAAGTAAAAGTAGATTAATGGGCAGGATGATCTTCTGAGAAGAAACAGGAATTGCAGAAGGATGAGAAATGGAGGAAGGAGAGGATGCTGAAAAAGCTATAAAGTTCAAAGAGATACAGATGGAGATGAAGAGGGTAAAGGGTCAAGACAAACCTCAAAGACAAAGAGGGAGAATTCAAGGAGAGGTAGTTTGAGGATTAAGAGAGCCCAGAGATGATACAGGTAGGTGAGAGCAGCATACTGGGACAGGCTAAGGAGAAATGGGACAAGAGCTTTAGCAAAGAGGATTGCTCAGGAAGACGAGAGAAGAACCAATATGGAAAAGATAGGATTTATTCCCATGAGAGATGATGGTGATAACAAGAGACAGCAAATTAGTCAAGTGAAAGTTGATAGTCAGGTGAAAGTTGATAGTTGGGTGAAAGTTGATAGTGGTATTAGGCCATAGATCAAGCCATCAATGAATTGGGGTAGAAAAACGAACAGTTTGCTTGCTAGCTAAAATAATAACTGATTCACAGATAACCAACGTGAAATGTGGAGAATTAACCGAGCGGTAAGTAATTAGAAAAAGGATACCTAGGCAACAGAGTGGAATTAATTAATCAGTTACCCTGACTAAAAATTAGCAAACAGTAAAATCAAGTAAAATTAAGTAAAAAAAAATTAAGGAAAAAAAAAGAAAAATCATATAGCAAGTTGCATGGGGTTGATGCTGACACTGGGTGGAGGAAAAAAAATTAAACCAAACTGCCAGTTGGAAATTGGAAGTATTAACATGAGAAAAAAATTTGCATGCCCATGACCAGTTGCATACATTTAGTTTTGAGTATAAGCTTTTGTAGGATTGAAATCTCTATCTGAACAACCCCCGTTGCATGTCATTTCCAGCCTACTTTGAACATTAACACGTTGCTGTGACTCACATTGCTTTGTTTTGATAGACTGTTTGGAAAGAGAAAGGTGCTTTGTTTTTTAAATACAGAGACTGAAAGGTCTCCCCCAGCAATAGGACAGCATATCAACTTTGACAGCTTTGTTCTGAAGAAATAAAACCAGAAACAATATCACACTATGTCACTGCATCATAAAACATCTCTCTCCAATAGCAACCAACTTAAGTATGTGGGTTTTTAATTAAATTTCATTGAAATACAAGAAAAGTAGCTCCTCTTCTCTCCTTCTTTCCTGAATAGCTCTGATTTGTTTTACTCTTTGTAATGGAAGAATGTGTGTGGAACACTAATTTCCCTCTGTAAATCCAAAGACCGGTTCCACAACTATTAAAATGGCAATCAATTCCTTGCAAAAATAAAATTGGAAGTAGACAATGTAAATCAACATATTTGTTTTGTGTATTTTTCTTAATTTGCCCCAAATTTTGTATGCTTATTCAGACAAGTTATTTGCATTGCCATGAGGATCCAAACTAATTTTCTAATTTATCACAAGGAATAAAAAAACATATTAATTGAATATATTCAGCCACTCTTCAAGTAACCTGCAATGAAATGTATTTTCTTTTTGTGGTCTGAATCAAAGAGGAGACTCTACCTTTCCATACGTAAATGAACTTCTTTAAATTGTCACTAGAAACTGACTTTACTGGAAGAAAAATCGTGAAAAGCATTTGATTTAGCCAGTCTCTACAGTTTTACTGAAACAGGTAATTTGCCCAATTCAAACACCTGAATTCACCAGTTGCTTCCAGTTTGGCACCTTCTTTAGGAGTTTGTGTAGGTGACAACCAGTTCTGATTTAACACGTGAGCCTTGCAGCACCAGATGAATTAAACACTATCACAGCTTATACTCCCTTTTATACCTCTGCGGATTTTGGCTGTTGCTAGAAAATATTCTCCTTTTCCCTCGATTGCTCTCATTAACTGCACAAAGGAAAAAAAAAAGCAGCTTTATCAGCCTGCACGCATACAAATTCAGACTCCACTCCCAGTCTGCCTACAAGCACTCTGTGTTACAAGGAATTTTGGAAGTGAATTACACTGGAGTAACCAAGATAAAATGTTTGCCTGAAATATATTTATTAAAGCAGCAAGTGAACTTTTAATCTGAGTGTGCGATGAAATGGGAAAACCCGAAAGCTCTATTCTTTTAAATAGCAATAACAACTTTTCTCAATGGAAATAGAAGTTTCCTTGAGCCATGCACCCTAACCTGGGTTGCAACTGTCTTCTTGACAACAGAACTTGCCAAATTCAGAAAATAACTATATTTTAATATAGAAATGCAAAATATCCTCCCCTAAGTACAGAATTCAGTATTTATTACTGTTAATATAGACTTATTACTGTTAAAATAGGCTCACGCAACTCCAGCCATGTCAATTTGAACTTTGCTATGAAGTTGTTACAAAGAAAATTTTACTGGACCTTTCCACTGCCTACAACTTATTCCAGGCTTTTGCACAACTAGTGACAAAACATAAAGCTGTAAGAAAAAACCCAATAATCACATTATGAATTCAGAACATGGTAAAAGTTTAGATTACTAAAAGATACAAGCATGTCAAGAATTAACCCTGCAACAGTAACATTTTCAATCTCTCATGCAATGACCAGACATATAAATATTGGACTGACTACATCTATTTTGTGCTTTAAAACAGCTTTTTTTGAGTATATCTTAATATCAGTCCTGAAAAGAAAACCAGACTGACACTGGGAAATGTAATCTAGGTCAGATTTTTGGCACAAGACGCAGCACTGCTAACAGACAGCTGACTATTTCCTTACTGGGCAAGGACAGCACATCGATCCAGAGATTACTTCACTAGGGTTTTTTTGAACTCCGAAGCATAGAGAATTACATCTTTTGTGGCTTTCTCTGTGAGGAATTTGGAAAATTACCATTTGGATTTACAAGCAGATAAACACGGGATCAAGTCTTATTTTAACAGAGATGGGATTGTCCATCGTCACAGTTAATAAACCCCACTCCTACACAGCCAAGGAAAACCCTCACCCTGGTTAAAGAACAGTATAAAACTACGTGCTGGTAACAGCCATGTTATTTACATTTCCCAGCCTCTTATGGTGGACAGAAATCAGAAGGGACAGGAAGAGGAGAGCACATCTGTTCCACTGATGCCCTGATTTAGAACATCAGCATTTTCCACTGCAGCGGTATCATAAGTTTTCCCAGCAATGGGCTATTTTTTGCACTTGTCTTCTCTCTGAATTATAGTCAGTTATTTTCATTTTATATTAATTTTGAGATACTTAGAGTCTTATTTATCAGCACAAACGTAATGTTGAATGGAGGAAGGGCATCTGCAGGACACAGATCTCCAGCAAGAGATCCCTTCTTGCCTGTTTTCCATGACTTCCAGCTGAAGAACCAAAGACAGAGTTGGTTGATCACAAAAGGCCTGTGGTCAAGCGGGAAGCCGAGTTTCAGCCCTTCCCAACGTATAGCTGGCTTTCGGGGGGGGGGCTTTCCCCCCTCTTTGGGGATACCCAAACACGCAGCGAGCTGTGCTGAAGTCAGGTGGCCTCCTGACACCCCAGCTGTGCACTGAGACCCAGCTGGGAGAAATTCAAGGATGAACACTGAAGCAGCCTCTCTGTGCTATGGCCCCCGAGCATATTGCAGCGTGACAGCAGCTAATATTTCATTTCTGATGCTAGGCATCTGCTACCAAAGCTGCCCGCTGCTGGTGGAGAATCAAATGACTCAAGAAGGGGATCAAAGTGCTCTTTAGTGCATCTAGCAGGAGGCTTTGGGTAGATGCTAACCTGACCCAGTGCGCTCTGACCCTTCACCTCCCATCTGGTGTGTAATACCAGGGACAACAAGTATTTACCCATTGCAAAGCTGGCTTTTCTTCTTGTCCACAATGCATCTCTGAGATCTGACTACAAGTAATCTTATGCAAAAAAAAATGTTTTCAGAAAAAATAGCCGACTTCTTCACTGTCCCTCATGTTTGCAAAAATGTCTTTTTTAAAATAACATCAGTTTTCCTGCCATACTGGCAAGTTAGGTCTGAATATTTTTAGTATTTCCACTTGATATAAAGCAATGAAGGAGTGACCTGAGCTGACTTTCAATGGTGCGAAGAAAACCTGTAAATCCCACCTGGAGTTCTTGGTGGGCACATACTACAGGATGAGGCTTTGCCTTCACCTTTCCAAACCCCCCACCAGTGAGGGAGGCAAAGCAACCAAGGAGAGGGCACCACAGGATTAAACTATGTCCGTCCCAATTCCTGATGCTATATGGTCCTTAGGCTATGGGCTACGCTAGCAATTCAGGTTGCCTAAATAGCTATCAGGCTGCTATTGTACCAGAGAGTATATGAACCTGGACTCCACTCCAAGATCAGAAAGATCAGGTTAAATACACCTTGCCATATACTACAGCAATATTGCATTATGCATAGACCAAAATGATACACATCTCTGTTTCTTTTATATTTTCTTCTAAATTCTTGGACAAATACACATTTTCTGATCCAAGTATGCATTTTAGAGGCTAATTTCTCTGCTATCATACTTCATTTCTATACATTTTGCTTATGAGATTTTTTTGATGAAACCCCACACTTTGGTTTCTTTCCAGATAGCCGTTATCAATGCCAATTGGCACGGCACTGGTGCTACCTTCATGTCTGCAATACAGGCAAGGATCTGCCAGGAGCCAGCAGGTTACAGAGCCCATCCCAGTCCAACCCTTCGTTCGAGGTAAAGACGGATCTATTATGGGGATGCTCCAAAAAAGGTACTGAAGACAGATCTGTTAGAGGAACACTCTAAGAAGAGGTTCACCTCCAAGCTTAGGTTATACAACTTTCGGTGGCCTCTTGTGACAATGTTTTGAGATGATGAGTTTCATCCCTGTTCTACTACTATAGGGTCTGAAGCCATTTACCCAAAAACTTGTGTATGACCCCCAAACACAGTCCCATGCTCTTATTTCCATAATCCCTGAAGACTTCAAATGAGAGGCAGAAGTTCCAAGCTGCGCTCAACTCCCTGGAAGCTCTGAAGAACACATTAGGAACACATTTTTGAATTTCATACCTTTTTAGGGTCAGAAGGAACCATCCAAATCAGCTAATCCTCAGAAACACATAAAGCCAAAACCAAAATCCCCTTTCATCTAACCTGACAACCCATACACAGTCAAACCAAAAAGCTTCTCCTCCAGAAAGACATCCCATTTCCACCAAAAGACGGCATGGGTGGAGGACTTAGCCATTACCGAGCAGTCTGTCCTAGTGTCTAATAAACTTATTGTGTCAGCAGGTAGCCCTGCAATCACCCATTACCGCTTCTGGCCTTGTGTGCCCTCATGAGCCCAATCTGGCAGACAGGATCTGACCCCTACGGTGGTAAGAAATTCCACTTTGGGAAACTTCACAGGAAATTCCCTATTAAGAAGGACAGAAAGCCACAAGGTATTAAAAATGTAAATAAGAAAACTTATCTCAAATGGTGTTCTGCTGCATTCTGCACAGTATGGAAATAAGGCCATTTCAATTTTACCACATCAGTAACTCCATTTCTAATGCCTTTCTCCCTTCCTCCAGTGGCTTAGTCTTGTGGTTATCTATTAAGATATCCAATGCCTACTATTTCATGGATTAAGGGTGAAATGGCTTTCTGCTACCATAAAGACACTTTTCAATTACTATTCTTACAACTTGGAGATACTGCAAATACCGCACCAATAGCAGGAAATAAGAAGTGAGTTCAAATATATCCCCGAGACCTTAATTGAATGTTTATCAATATATAGGCACAAAAATGAAAGCTACTCAAGTGAGTGTGAGCAAGTTCATTTCCCAAGGCAAATAAACTCCCTGAAAAAAGAAACACCTGCCAGCCGGGGTGTATTTTGAGAAGCCACCAAGGTCTGGGGAAGGAAGGAGGATCTCCCCATTTTAATGCTTGATCTTTTGCCTAGCACAAAGCTGGGATTTAATGACTGGCTCCATTGCTAGAAGGTTTTCTTCAGCTGGTGCAGGAAAACTCAAAGCTTGATGTCCCGGCGCAGAGCAGAGGGCCAGCATTCAAAGACTGGTGGCCATTCCTTGGGTGGCCACAGGTGTCTCCACGACCACATTTACTGTTCTCTTCATTTTTCCTAATTAATCCCTGGCATGACTTGTTCATGAGGCTACGGCCTGCAAGCCAGCCTTGTTCAAAATGCCAGTAGGTGTCACTGTGGGCAATGGTATAGAAGAAACCAGTGGACTAAAGTTTGAATCAAAGGGAAAACACCCATCAAGTTAATTAATATTTGTTTTTTAATATAATTGCTAATTATATTTTTCTGCTTTTACAGATAAAAGTGCATTGTCTGTGCCTCAGAGATAAAAAGGAGCTTTATTAGAAACAATTCACTTTTTCTGCTTCAGACCATTCAGGGTTAGAGACTGGAAATCACAGAACATTTTCAAGTAAGCACAAGGTTGGATTTTGTTTCTTTGGTTCATTGCCACCAAAATTAGCCTATGTATGTATGTATGTATTTATCTAACTAATGATATGTGGGTTAAAATTAGGGAGTTTGGAAACTGCTATTAAAATAAACTCACAGAAGGAGATGCTCAGCAGACCATACAGAGACATGCACACTCTCCCTCCAGGCTTCCCATGAAGCCAGCACAGCAAAAGCAAAGCCCCCAGCCCGCTTCTCCCCTGCGCCTGCACAAAGCTGTGGCACTGAGCACTTAAGTACCTCATCAATGGGTAGATCCATCCTGGAAATCATTAGGTGGCTGAGAGAGCTCAGGTTGTCAGAAAAGCTCCTTTCTAATTCTGACATCAGTCCTCAGAGATACTCCATCCAAGCCAGGCTGCTAGTCCTGAGCTTAGGTGTCTGATGCAGGAGGATCTGGGACCATTAGAGATGTTCATACGCTTTTTTCATAGGTGTAGTTCATTAACATTATACAGCTTTGTTTTATCTTAAAATCAAAGCATTATTACTATATTTAAAAAGGGGAGCATTTGCTATACGAATCTATACTCTGCCTATCATGTTGGAGCAAGACAGTGCCATACCCTGCTGCTTGATATTCACATCACTAGAAACAAACGGACTTTTAGAAGAGTATTTCTTACCTAATGTCTGATCTAGATTTTCTAGATCAATTTTAAACTTACCCAGATGGAAAGGGAAATATCCCAGCAGTGTTTTGGCCCAGAGGCATTGCCCATGCCCCAAGGGCAGCAGCAGCCTTGGCTCAGGGCACTGCTGGGGAGAAGGGCTTGAGTTGAGCCACACTGGCTGCAGTGGAAACCACCAGATGCACAAATTTGAATTATATTTCAATTTGAATTGAATATATTGTATTTGCTCAACACGAGAAGTGAAGGGCAATCACCAACCCATTCCCCCGATCTGTTTGCAGGCAAAAGCAACAAATAAAATGCATAGAAAAACAGAAACCACGTGCGTTTTGCCCAAATGTATGCTGCAAAGCCTCTTAAAACTGGAAATAGTAAACTAATGGATATGGGAAAATTAAGCACATGGCTGGATCATGGAGGAGACATTTACTTGGATCTCCTGAGTTGCATCCTGTAACCTCCCTGATGTCCCACATCCATCTTGCGTGTTTCTAAACAAGAGTCTGCAAATCTGCCAGTGTAAATGATAAATTACGGATTTACATAAATCCTTTTTTTTCATATCTATGAAACCCTGGAAAACATCTAAGATTACCAACAAAAAAAAATCATGGGTTTTTTTTTGTTTTTCATTTGTTTATTCATTTTCTTTCTTTCTTTCTTTTATAGCTGTGACAGATTGTCTGAAGAATCCGCTTACAGAGAGCATAAAAATATATTCCAGATAGGCCAGAGCTGGGATTAATCCAACCTGTCAAAGAGCAAACACTTATGCCTGAAAACCTGCATAACCTGAGAGTGGTGATGACAAGTGCAGCAGCTTTATAAATTAGCATCTTATCACCGACTTATCACAGAAAGCCTTAACATCCACTCAACCTACTGTTACTGAAAATAATAATAAAAATAAAATACTGGAGCTTGAAGCAGCATTGCAGGTATTTTCGTCTCTTCTGCTGGAAACTGTTCCACGACGCTGCTGTTGTCATGTGCCCTGATCAACCACATCATTGCTGGAGTGATCTGGCTGAGAGGTGTTTATTAATGAGAGGAATGCCTAATGCAGGAGGACAGTGTAATAAGCTGGAAAGGACAATGCTACTCAAGAGGCAGCTGAAAAACAGGCAACTATAAAACTCTTTTGGAGGATACATAAAAAAAAATTATCGCAATACAAACACCACACCTGAAAATTCAGGCTCCAGCATTGGTTTTTGCATCTTCATTGCTGGGTGCTGTTGAATAGACAGGATAGCTAATATTTGATGCTAATGAGCAGGCTACGGCTTCTCCACGTGGCTCTGCAACAGCATGGCAAGCTACCATGCGGCATTAGCAGCTGAGAAAATATCTCTTTACAACCCCAAACTCCTACCCTTCTGAGTGTCCTTCAGGATTCTCGTGGAGATTTACATTAATACGTATATCCACATGCTTTGGATGGCCACAGGAGACGTAATTCTCGAGCTGGCGTGCTTTGACCTAACTTCAGTGGATTTTACAATTTGCACTGGAAAAAAAACCAACCCAGATCCTGTGTTTGTGGTTTAGGAAATAAGCCCAGAGAAAAGAGCAGCAGTGCTTCTGACAGTAAATTAAATAACAACAAACTCCTGCTGTCTCTGGAGGAATCCGGCTCCCTGTGGAAAGCCTCTGAAAAAAGATCCCTCTGAAGCTGCTGAGATTTTCAAGCTGGTTCTTGAGAGATTTTAACATTGATTTCATAAAAATCAGTTAAAGAGAGAACTTAATTCCCTGACCACAAAGCATATTTGGCAGAAGCCCTCTGCGACCAGCAGGTTTGCATTGCTCAGTGGCTGCTCCCACCAAACACCCAACAGGTCCCATCATGAGAAGACCTGAATCTGTTAATCATGCCAAGTGGGTGCAAGTCAGGGAAATTACTTCATGTGTGTTCATTACAGGTATTTCATTGGAGAAAAGAGGGTTTTGATGGTAAATGATGGAGGGGAGGGGGAAGAAAAGGCAATAGAGATTTTGTGGAGAAAGGGCAAGAGAAAGACCTGGCTGGCCTATACTGTCAGTGGAGGAACTTGGAAACAAGACCAGTCTCAGCAAAACAGCAAGGGCAGCAGCTAAGGTTTTAAAAGCCAGGGGAGGACTTAGCCAAGACCTTGGTAGGGAACGGGGTGCATCGGGGACAAGAGTATTTCTTGCTAAACTGGAGGCATGGCACAGCAAACTCCGCAATGCTGATGCCCACAAGACCTCATAGAGCCCAGGGATGGGAAATGAACAGAAAGGGAGCCCAAGAAAGATGAACATGCCTTAAAGAATTTCAAAACTAACCTTTAACACGTTTTGCCAATACTTGTCAAGATGGAAATATTACGCTGTTTCTAAAGAAAACATTCCTGTGATAAGCAGAACACAAGTGTAATGTATTTTAGAGATACACATGAAAAAAAGATAATTACATCTAGCACTAAAGGATCACCCTAGTTGTACACAAAAATATTCACATCTGACGTCTAAGGTATTTCTTTGCAAACAATGGTTTTAATCAACGGTTCATCAGTGCCATTTAATCATCTCTGCCCTTTAAACTGAGCAGAGGCTGCAATTACACAGTCCGCTTCAACCTGCCTAAGCCAAAGGGAAAGGTCCTGTCCCACTGCCTCTCCCCACTTCTGCTCAGTAGCATCAGCCCGAGCTTTCATTTGCCTCTGCCATGAGCCAGAGCAGAGAAGTAATCCCTTGCTTGATTAGGGGGTTTGTTGAAGGATGAATCAATCCCTAGTTCCCACTGATGACAATGGTTCAAACTAGAGCTTACCCACCACCAGCAAGGAGCCCAAGTAAACTAGAAAAGGAAACCTGGCATTCAGAGGAGCTTCTCAGCACAAATCCTGCTATTTTTAATCAAAGTCTTTTTTTTTTTTTTTTGACTGTTAAATCCAGCGAAGTGTCAGCACAGGTGAGGGTTTTGGGGTTTGGTGGTTTTTTTTTGCTAAGACACATAATGTACAACTCATTCTAAGTCCCGGCCATATGGATGCTGAACCTTTTCCCTATGTTCATTATGATATCTACATTTGGAAAGAACAGAGATACTGCCATCTCCTCATACATTCCTAATAATCCCATCTTTACAGTAAAGCCTATATCCATATTTTTAGAAAGTTTTCCCTATTTACAAACCCTCCTATGCTGTTTTTCTAAAGAAGTCTATATGCTCTTTTGGTATAGATAGCTCCAGTGTTTCCTACATTACACACTCTTCTAAAAACACAATAAAATTGAGAAAAAAGAGCCTATTGGTCAAGGACTTGATTACACCTTGACTTTTCAGCACCTTTATTTTAACCACCAGCTCTCTATTTTCATCAACCATGGTCATATGAACCAGATAAATATTTAGCCACGTTTAACTTGGGTATTCACAGGAGTTTCCATTTTATGAAACATGCTGCTCCCCCAACTCTGTTTTTCCATCCCCATTATTCACACAAGACATTATGTGGTTGATTTTTGTTTGCAGAGACAGTGTTGCCTGGCCCAAAGGCAGCTTTCTGCCCTACTCCCACCAAACAAAAGCAGCACAGTGGGATGTACCTTGGGTGCTAGATCTTAAACAAGTAGAGAAAAAAATAAGTGCCCCATATCAGCATCACCTCATTTAGTGTTTCTGGATTTCATTTCTGCTAGGACGGAGTGGCCATGGAAACCATCAAAATAATTCACATGCATTTTTTAGTGGGATGGGAGAGTTAAGGGCTTATTCAGCTTGATTGCAAATTTTTATTTTAACAAGACAACTTGTCCTGTTGTCCTTCAACTTTCTTTCAAATGAAATAACAGCCTCAAATCCAAATAAAAGTTTATGCTCTAGTTAGACTGAATGATTCAGCTGATGAAATTCTGAGTTTGCTTGCAAGTTACTTCATCAGGCAATAATATTTTAATAATTTCTTCATTACTTGTATGAGGAGCTTGCTAGATCCTTGTCGTTCTTGCTCTGAGCCCATAAACTCTGCTTGAGCATTGAGGGTCTCAATTTAGCAATCAAGGGATGCTTCCAGTGTCCTCTTCAACCCACAAAGCTCTTCTCCACCTGCATCACCCTCTAACAATAAGTTTTGCAGATCTATTAACTGCTGTGTGAAAAAACACCTCCTTCATTTCTACCATTGCAGAAGAACAGAGCTATCAGGATGGTCATGATAATATGCACATGGTTGATGAGGTTCCTGCCAGATATCTGCAGGGATCAGGGAATATTTAACTCCTTTCCTCTGCTGTGGTAACTAAGCATGAGCTTATTTGTAATTGCCTTTAAATGGTCAGTGCCCACAATAAAGAAAACCAAAAGGAAAAAACTTATGTCGAAATGACACCTTTTATCCCAATGCAAGTGCTAGAGCAGCTTCTAAAGCGAGCATCACTATACCCACACATCATCATGTACAGAGGAATTACCACGTTTCTCTTTTTCTCCCTCATATCTTTTAAAATTAGATTTAGGTAATTCATCTGCATTTTGTACTCTGATAAAAACCGAAAGAGGCAGAGATATCTTCCAATTAGATACGCACTCCTTGTTTCCCACACTGGAAGAAATTACATTTAATTCTTTGAACAGCTGTGATTAGTAGTGGAAAATACAGCATACGTGCACTGTACATACACACGTATTCCACAGGTTTAAAGGCCAGAAAAAGTTTATCAATGACATAAGAAGAGGATACTATTCTACTCCATTGCTCTAGACATTGCAACTGAGTACTTTATTGTACTCTTGCACAACATTTTTTCCAACTGCATTTTATTTTCTAATGCTTTTTTTTTTTTGCAATAGATCCAAATAACTTTTTTCCTGGAGCACCTGCAAAAACAAAGCTGTATTTTCAGGAATGTCATTTGAAAAATTAATATAAGTACAAATCAAGTTGAAATTTTGTCCATATATGATTGAATCAATTGTGATCAAATCTATTTTTGTTGCCTCCACAGGCAGCACTTCTCTAACTATATCCCATAGTTCCTTTGCTAAATATACCTCAACAGAGTGCTAGCTTTAATCAGAAAAGATAAAAAAATAAAATAAAAATAAATCTTGCCTAAGCTAAACAGTTCAGTCTTCCCTGAATTCCCCCTCAAATCTAGTTTGTGCCTTGAAATCAGATCAAAATTTATTTGCTGCCGATCGCCTTTGGTGCAGGCAGAACCTACCATCAAGCTCTACATAATGACAGTTGTCACCTGTAGGATGGACCAGCAAAGGATTATATTAGACTTGGTTTCCTTTATCTGAGAGTGATCCTCAGTGTTATTTAGGCAGAAAAAAAAAACTAATTATACTGAAAGCTAATTAATTTTGCATATTTTTCCTGTTCTATTCACTGTTGCCACGCAATTCTGCATAAAGGGATGATTATATTCAGACTCCATTAATTAAACGGAGGCATCCTACGAATTTCTGATCCATACTAATTCCACAATGTGGAGCAAGAAGGATGGTTGGCATCTTCGCATGAAGGCTGGCAAAACATGATAGGTCTGTGCAAGTCAGCTTGTGAAGCTGAATTGTGCAATGGAACTTTCTCCAAGTTCACCTCTTCATCAGGACCTGCACCACTAGCAACAGAGATGAATTTTGTTTTTCTTTTACCATTCGTGACTTATTCGATTTATTCTTTAATTGGGAAAAAAAAGAAAAAAAAAAGAGCAGCAAGCAACCCTCATCACATAAATTTACAGTGGCATTAATGAAATGGCTGCAGACAGGCGCTGTGATCCGTGCTTTCAGCACTTTGAGATCACACTCCCAAGATGCGTTCTGCATGCAGCCAGTGAGCTGCAAGAACACAGATTTCAGGCTTGGCATCAACCACCTCTGGTGTTTAACACATTTCTCTTCACTTGTACTGCTCAAATAGTTTGGCAGCGCCGTTCATCTATGACCATATACGCATTGGGATCAGTGAGGTAGCCAAATCATAGCTGCCTGGGTTTGAGGAAGCACATCACTGGCACTTGGACCTCTGTAATGCATTAAATTAAATTAAAATTTGGAGTATCAACGCTTCGAGTGAAATGATTTCCAAAATGCACACTGGGAGACATGGGAAATGGCAGTCCCAGGGCCCTAACGCACTCCCAAGCCAAACTGTAGAGTTACAGCAAGGAAAACCTAGGACTAGTTAATGAAGTGGTTTGCATACTTGATTTAGGACAATTAGTCATATTTATATTATATGTAAATATCTAATATATATTGTATATATAATATATAAATATTACATATTTGCAATGTATCATAAAATGTTATAGACATATTTATATACATATAGCAATAATATATATACGGCAAAGCTATCTAGAGTTCTGGACACACAATATACAAGAAGAATCCATTTGACATAGTTTAGATTTGACATTATCTACTTCAAAAGAATCTCCAGTATTTTGGTAAGCAAATTGAAATTGCATTTGTTGCTATCTGTCGCTCAAACTGCTCAGATTCATACATATAATTTCTTATATGGATTAGTACGCTAAATCCCAAACAGCGAAGGAACATCAAGTATACAGGATTTAGAAAATGCTAGAGTTGAAAAATGCCAACAAAACCTTAATTCAACCCCCTCCTGTGTATTTATAATTACAAAACTTTTAAATCACGTATTATTTTCTCCAGCTCCCCCAGGCGCTCTGATCTCCTGCCCCTTTCCCCTACCTTGAAAGTCCTACAAAACTCAACGGAGCTGGGACAGATATTCAGGTAGATAACAAGTCCCTCCCTGACATGGGGGCAAAGCAATCTCCTTCTTTGAAACAGGATTAGTAGTTTGAATTGGGAAAAAAAAAATTAGAGAAATCACCTGTAGGCCAGCAGCCACAATGAATAATTTTAGATCAAATAGATAAGTCATCAAAATCATAAGCAACTGGAAATGGTTTCAAAAGAGACAAGGTCAAGCAACCTTAATTACACTTACTGTTACCTGAGCTACTGATTTTAGATCTAAACCTTCCAAGGATATAAGTTTTACATTTGAATGACACAGAGGATACCCCTGAAAGAGGAAAAGGGCTACCAGAAAGTGAACCAACTTCAAGATGGAAAAGAAATCCCTCTTTTTTGCCCCAAAGAAAAAAGAAAAGAAGGAAAAAAGAAAGAGAGAAGGAGAGAGTTTCTGAGTGCTGCCCATGCCCACTACTAGCTCATACCCCTCCTTGGCCATGCTGGAAACGCAGACCCTGGACTCACATTCCTCTTCCTCCAGACATTTCAAACATCTTAAGCTCAGCTGTCCTTCTGCCTGCCCACTGGTTTCCCTTTTCTCAGCATCTACTCTGCCTCCTGCCAGAAG
>NW_008825613.1:1026340-1060788 GCF_000699105.1 Pygoscelis adeliae
GCTTTCCCCCAATTTATGTACTGAGCATGACGTCACATGGTATGGAATATCCCTTTGGCCAGTTGGGGTCAGCTGTCCTGGCTGTGCCCCCTCCCAGCTTCTTGTGCACCTCCAGCTTTCTCAATTGGTAGAGCATGGGAAGCTGAAAAGTCCTTGACTAGCATAAGCACTACCTAGCAACAACTAAAACATTGGTGTGTTATCAACATTATTCTCATACTAAATCCAAAACACAGCACTGTACCAGCTACTAGGAAGGAAATTAACTCTATCCCTGCTGAAACCAGGACAGAGATAAAGACAGTTTAATAAGTAAAGCAAAAGCCATGCACACAAGCAAAACAAGGCATTCATTCACTACTCCCCATCGGCAGGCATGTGTTCAGCCATCTCCAGGACAGCAGGGCTCCATCATGCGTAACGGTTACTTGGGAAGACAAATGCCATCACTCCGAACATCCCCCACTTCCTTCTTCTTCCCTCAGGTTTATATGCTGAGCATGACATCATATAGTATGGAATATCCCTTTGGGTCAGTTGGGGTCAGCTGTCCCGGCTGTGTCCCCTCCCAACTTCTTGTGCACCCCCAGCCTACTCGCTGGTGGGGCATTGTGAGAAGCAGAAAAGGCCTTGACTCTGTGTAAGCACTGCTCAGCAATAACGAAAACATCCCTGTAGTATTGACACAGTTTCCAGCAGAAATCCAAAACATAGCCCCATACTAGCTAATATGAAGAAAATTAACTCCATCCCAGCCAAAACCAGCACACCTACTTATTCTCATATACACAGCCAAAAGGCTATGAACTTCGACTGTGAGCACAGTGGGGGAAAATGCCACCCTTGCTCCATCAGCCACGTGCCACTCGTCTGATTTTCCCCCCTTCTAACTGCAAAGACAAAGCAAAGGTGCTTAACAGTGGGCAAACACGTGTCCTATAGGCACCTTGTCATGCTATAGGCAGACAAAGCACCTATACATTTACCGTGAGGAGTCACATCTTGAGAAATTATACTAGAGGTTGGGCATTTTGGGATTTTTGTTTGGTTTTTCTCCTCTATGACCATAAATTCCCCTTTTTTATTCTCTCACCTGCAGTGTAGTTCCTGGCAATTTGATCCACTTCTTACAGACTCACCATCCTCCTCCCTTAAGGATTTAATTTCATTTAACGAATGGAGTTAATCCATAAAGATTAAAAATACTGGCAACATTAGTACCTGCCAGATAACCACTGGGTGAAGCACCAGACGCACGTTGTCCATGTGATATTAACAGTGCTGTGACCCACAGGGCTTTTGACAATACCTGAGAGTCCTTATATTCCCATGAGGAAAAAGGAGAAGAGAAAAAAAAAAAAAAAAGACGTAAAAACTCTCAGAGACCTGAAGCTGGGGAAGATGCTCTTCCCTCTCCTCTCAGATTTCCCATCAGGGCAGCTATATCCCTGCGCTACCTTCCAGTTTTGGGGCTGGAAGAGTGGACAGGACCCTAAATGTTGGCAGTAGCAGTCATATGTGGACGGCACCTCAGTTGCTCTTAAGTTATTCTGCGGGTGTTTCGATGCATTTTAGTTTCCTAAATAAAAATAAATTAATACTTTATTCCTTTCTGTTATAAAATGCCCACTTTATAAAGAAGTGTCATAATGCTAAGGCTATATATTCTTAGAAAAGAACTGTTTACTACCAAAAATTAATTTATTTTTGTAATATATAACTGATAAATATTAAGGGTGTCTGACGGAAAAAAAGACTTTTTTTTTTTAACTCTAAGAAAATCAGAAAGTCAGTAATCAGAAAAGACAACCATAAATTGTTTCAAAGCCTTCAAAAGTGCAGAAAGAAAGGTCAAGCTTTTGCATTTTCACAAAGTTTTTCAGGTTTATAAAAAAATGACTTTTAAACTTGGCTATTAATGGCTAGGTTCGAAGGGGGAAGGGGACAAAACCGGGCTTGCTAGAGATGAGCCGAGGGGTGGCGTGCCGATGCCGGGGGTGAAATCGATAGCCCAGCTCAAGTGCATCTACACCAATGCACGCAGCATGGGCGGCAAGCAGGAGGAAGATGAGGCGCTTAGGGACATGGTTTAGTGGGCATGGTGGTGTTGGGTTGATGGTTGGACTCGATGATCTTGGAGGTCTCTTCCAACCTTAATGATTCTATGATTCTATGATTCTAATCATCTACAGCAAGTCTTTCAATTTGCAAACAAATTCCCCTCTTTCACCCAAGGAAACTGAAATTATTCAAACATTTCATGAATAAAAATAATGTGCAAGAAGACACTTTTACTGTTTTCCAAAGGAGATGTGTTCATCCAGAGCAAAGATATTTATACAATAAATACCAATACAGGTATTTAATCTGAGATACACAGCACTCGGATGGGTGTAAGGCATACAGCTATGTTTAAGCAGCATCCCGTGTTCAGTTTTGGGCCCCTCACTACAAGCAAGACATTGAGGTGCTGGAGCACGTGCAAAGAAGGGCAACGAAGCTGGTGAAGGGTCTAGAGAACAGGTCTTATGAGGAGCGGCTGAGGGAACTGGGGTTGTTTAGCCTGGAGAAAAGGAGGCTGAGGGGAGACCTTATCACTCTCTACAACTACCTGAAAGGAGGTTGTAGTCAAGTGGGCGTTGGTCTCTTCTCCCAGGTAACAAGCAATAGGACAAGAGGAAATGGCCTCAAGTTGCTCCAGAAGAGGTTTAGATTGGATATTAGGAAAAATTTCTTCACTGAAAGGGTTGTCAAGCATTGGAACAGGCTGCCCAGGGAAGTGGTGGAGTCACCATCCCTGAAGGTATTTAAAAGACGTGTAGACTTGGTGCTTAGGGACATGGTTCAGTGGTGGACTTGGCAGTGATAGGTTAATGGTTGGACTTGATGATCTTAAAGGTCTTTTCCAACCTAAACAATTCTATGATCTTTTCCAACTACATTAATCCTCCAATATTTAAACATAAACACGTTGATTTTGTTTACCAAAATATGGCACAGTGAAACTATTTTGCCACTGGTTCAATACTGTTAAGCAATGGAGCTGTGAGCATGCACACCAGAGGTCAGAGGTATTGGGCAACAGTTTTTTTTAGGAAGGAGAAGCTCAGGGCATAATGCCTGAAGTGTCAGAGGGAAGTCAAGAAGGGCTTTTTCAACTGAAGAAAAATATGAAAAAGCAGACACTAAGGAAGAAAAATTAGGAAAACATTGGGGACAGTATTAAAAATGTCATTATCAAACTTCTAGGCTCTAGTGCTATGTGCTGCCTCTCGCATCCCAGACACACAGCAAACATGGGATGATATGCACCACCCTACAAAAAAAAAAAAAAAGATTAAAATTTTTTCTCTGTACAGAGTAACTGATGAATTTGGGTCCTTCATGCCTTGCACACCATAAGCACCGTTAACCCTTGCTTCCCCACCTCTCCCAAACAGCTACTCCCTGCCAATAGCTTAGTTTATGTGAAGCAGAGGCTGAGCTGACCACAAACCCCTGCATTTATTTTGACTCAACATCCACTAATTTAAATCTTTCTTCCCATCCTACCCCGTAATTTGGATGAATGTCTCAGGAACTTTGCATCAAATGAGTTTTGGGCAAGCAATTGCAAATGATTTGAGAGGACTGTCCTACTGGCAGACATAAGCCTCATCTCCTTAAGACACCAAGCTACCAAAACCCAAGTAAAACAAGAATGAAGTCTCGAGGTGCAGAAACATACTACTTGTTGTCTCACACATTATGTTTGGCAAGCATGAGGATAAACAACGCAGAGATGGCATTACAACCAAACTAAATCAACCTCTGTGCTGGAAGGGATGCTCAGCTTCCCACCGTGGTGAAAATCACTGCAGTCGTTACCTAACGGTTTGAGATATGTTAATAAAGTCAGCTATACATTACACTGATGCTTGTTAATATGTAATGTTGAGAAATATTAATATAATTTAAAAAATGTAATGGAAGAAGACAGAAGGGTCAGGTTTAGGTGCTGGGAAAAGCTGTGCCAGGGTCTAGCAGTGATTCCTAACTCTAGGGGCTGCGGCTAGAGGTGCAACCTAAAGCTGCTTTGAGATTGGTGTCAACTGCAATGATCTACAGCTGGAGAAAGCTTCATCTCCAGAACAAGGGCCTGGAAGCAGGGTAAATTATGGCCCTAGAAAGCTAATTCCTGGGAGAAGATTTCTTAGCAAAAACACAGCATATCAGTAGCTTGGGTTTGAATGCGCTAAAACTGAACTCAATAGACTTGTTTCTACTCCCAAGCATATGAATTATGAGCAATTTCATTGATGGGAGTGATCTTGCACAAGTCAGAAGCCACTGCAAGTCAAAAGGAAATTCCGCTGGGTTTTGTTAATTCTCCAGTTATCCAAGAAACTTGTTGGACTATTTCTACCAATTCTAGAAATGAAATTGTATCAAACACTGACCTTTTTTCTTCCCCACTGTCTTTATAATGCCATTTCCAAGTTTGATTTGGGTAACGGGCAATTAAACCAGCTTTTTTTTCTTACTTCTGGATTTTAAATAATTTCTAAAAACTGTTAGCTAAAGAATGTAGGACAGAAGTGTTGCATTATTCACAGCACTGTATCGAAAGAAAAACTGCATGAAATCTTGACATTAAGAAAGCAATTTTTTCCCCCTACCTCAAACTGTGCCAACCAGTCACTTTTATCCAATCCTTGTTACAGCAACAGAGAGGATAATATGACGCTTAGTTTCAATACATTGGATACTGCTAAATACAAAACACATAATATCATAGTAGACTGATTTTTTTTAGTTTATGTAAAACATGGTATGTTAAATCAAAGACAAATCCAGAGGGAATAACAAGGGTGATTCAAAGTAGGAAACCGGGAGCCATATCCCAGTACCGACTTGGACAACCAACCCCTTTTGCCATAGCATCCACCCTAAGGGTACAGAGTTATCCCTACAAATGCTGCTTTCATCCCTCATTTCTTCATTGATGTTTGTTATGATTTTTTTTCCCCTGCCATGAAACTTTAAGTGTCCCTGGAAAAGTTTTATTGACTTTATTCTTTTTCTTAACTCTTGATAAGGAGTTTAATGCTGGTTATGTGATCCAAGCAAATTAAACTATCTGTTTCTGATTAGGCATGCAGTTTTGAGATATGCTATGAATTAAATTTGCCTATCGAGTTAATATGCCTTTTCTCTCTAAATCTGAACACTTCTCCAACAGTAAAGGAAATAAAGCTTATCTATGAATATACAATTATTCTGTATGACAAACAACTGATTTGTTTGGATTACAAAATTTATCTGTATACTAAATGAAAAGGCAAAGAATTAACAATGTCCTATCAATGCTCTGGGGGGCGGGGGGGAATCAACTTAAATGTCAGCAGCGCTGTTTCTTAAAATCAATGGCAGAGGTGGTACACATGAACATTTTTCTATAAACAGAGTTATTAGGGTTGCTCATGATGGCAAGGCATGTATGAGGAAAAACCAACAAGGAATGACATAAAATACTGTTGTACACAGATTTCCTGCAGTTAAATCATACATGGCTACATTTTGAAAGGTTTTATTAACAGTTTCTGTAATATTTTATCACATGCAATTCTGCAGGCCCAGAACAGAGTGCTATGTGAATAAACTATGTAGACAAACTGCCTGCAATGCAACTCAAATATTTTACACCCATTTTACATGTTCACTTATAGGGCAAGGTTGGGGTTTTTGGCTTGTTTTGGGGGGGTGGGGTTGTTTTTTGGGGTAGGGTGCGGGTTTTTTTTTTTTTGGTTGGTTGGGGGGGGTTGTGTTTGTTGTTGGGTTTTTTTTGTTGTTGTTGTTGTTCATCTGTGGGTTTTGTTTTTTTAAAATAAAGACTCATTAAAAGCCTGACGCTAATGAGATACTAGTTATAGCCAGGTAGGCAAAGCACAACTCCATCTGGACCATCAAATATCTCAACATTATTACATCGCCCCTCTCTTCTGCAACTCTTACAGGAGCAGCTTTCCATGACACTTCCTTTAAGGCATGATACTGCTGTCTAACATAAGCGTCCCATCAAATTTGAAAGGAGGTAGTATTTTCACATCCCCCCTTCACCACCACTGAAACAGGGGCAAGAGAGGTGGTTTCCCTTCACACCGCAGGAAACGATTGTTTTGCTCCCCAATTGGATAGAAATCCAATTTAAAATATGTAAGCTCTGTTCAAAACTGGATTCATTTTTCACACAGCTCCTCTCGCTGTCTCGATGTGCTGGAACAGTCAGCTGTAACTGGGAGCAAAACAGTGAAGCTGTTCTTTCAGAAAAAAGAGCTTGGATATTGACACCAGAAGGCTCGCAAACTCTGAACTCGTTAGCTCTCAAAATTAAAAGCACTTACCTCTTCAAGGACATCTGCAAGCTTACTAAGTATCTCCTCAGGAAGGCTCTGGAATGTGGGAACACTGCAATACAAGAGAAACCTCAATTAATGGATCCCTCTATACAGGTCATAAATCTAGCTGCATTTCTCTCATCTATCTTCCAGAGTTATTTTGCCCTCATCATCTGGGGCAGAGGGCAAGCGTTCACCAGAAAAGCGGCATATATAATGGAAATCTGATCTTCTAGCAGCCAGGATGGATTTTGTGATGATGAGAGACCACTTGCAGTAAACATCTGGAGAACCACTCATAAAGCTGGTAATCAACTAAGAATCAGTTGAGGATTTACTGAAATTAATCTGCACCACAAGCCTGCTCAGTCACATGTATGACACTGCAATTTTTTTTCCTGGTCTGCTTCCATCCCACCAGAAAGAAATAATTAAAAAAAAAAAAAAAGAGGGGGAGAAAAGATCAGCTCTAACCAGCAACAGATAAAAGATTGACTGAAACCACAAGCAGGCATAACAAATGCAGAGCACAAAGCCACGAAGGGTACAGGGTCAGCAACAAAACAGCATTGAAGGACTGTTAGAATTATTGAAGACTTCATCAGGAATTTTACATCCAAGTGTGTTTGTTTTCTTTTGCCAAAAAGGCAACTTTTCCTCTTGTTTGGTAGCATTGCCCTCTGCAACGGTCTCCCAGGCCAGGCTGGACCTGCTGGTTGAGGTGAGAGGGCAATGAAGCAATAAAGAGCCCACTCGCCCAGGGTCCACAGGACTGAGATTTAATTCAGTCTGAATCAGGATGAGGGATATGAAGTTGGGTCTCCAAAGCTGCAAGTAACCCTGACCTGTATCTTCACTACCTTATAGGCTGCCCAGCAAGGTTTTGGAGTTTCCCTCCTCAGAGATATTCAAAAGCCATCTGGACATGGTCCTGGGCAACCACCTCTAGGTGGCCCTACTTAAACAGTGGGGTTGGACCAGATGGCCTCCAGAGGTCCCTCCCAACCTCAGTCAATCTGTGATTCTGCAATACCTTGGTGTCTCATTCTCTGTTTTCCATAAAAACTTGATGTTCATCAATATTCCCAAGCGATGCTAAACAAAACACATAGACACAACATACATTCCAGAGGCAGGAAAGCAGCACTGTACCTGCTTTAATTAAAAACACTTGTCATCAGCAGACTAATTAGCAATGCATCTACATGAAATATTAGCCCAAGCCTAGCACTGAGCTGATACAGCTCTACCAAGGCTATTTCCAAGAACAGTTCACTCAAGAGTAGCTTTATCACGGTCCATTACATGGTGTAAGCATAGTCCTATGCTCCTAATATTAAATTGAGTTCCCCAACGCGTTGCTCTGATTTCAGGAACATTGATGATCAGGTGCAAAGCAAGGAGGGAGGGGGCCGTTGGGAGGAGTTCCCTGCTGAGAGGTAAATATAACCCAAAACAAATCATGTTTTTCCTTTCACACAGGGTTTCACTTTTTACTTTGGATCACACAAAGGCATAAAAGTTATTCTCCACATTTTGGGGAGCTAAAAAACCCAAACCAAACCCATACATTTTTTGCAATCCTGAACTCTGGAGAGCAAGTCCTGGCATGTGCCTTTTGGGTAATCATCCCACCTATGTTTCATGAGCCCTAAACACTTTCTGGATGCACAATTTGGTGGCTGCTTCTGCACCCAGAGAAAACCCACCCAAAAAAGCAAAGGGAGGTCTGAAGACCTTACAGAGGGTTTGATAGCAAACCCCAGTATTTTGTCTGGGGCCAAGCATGAAGTGCCTGGTGAACTTAATATGTGAGCACAGTTAAAGCAGAATTTGCTTTTATTAGCTTAAACATACGCTATGCTGCAGTGGAATTAGAAAGTTTGGAAGCCTTCATTATTTGTTTTAAAAAAAACCCAGAACTTCAGCTGAATTTGTTAATTGGTAACAAGACAGAACTGGCCAACTAAGTGCAGAAAAATGATTATTCATGCTCTCAGTAACATCTTTTGTTTTTTCCTTAGGAAGCACTCTTTTTCACCGAAAACACATGGGTCCACAATGTAACAAGAGCAAACAGAAACAGCTTGAAAGGAATTATATGATGACTAGGCCTAAGTATAAAATCAAAGTTCATTATACCAACTCTAGCATTCCCAAATGAGGAATAAACTGGTGGGAGAAGATAATACTCCCAGACATCTGGACAAATTTTACTGTGGTTGCACCATTACACTCCCAAATTGGGGGAGAATGCATCACAGCATATTTTTTACAGATAATTATGTCTGTGCAATCCAAGGGAGGGTAGCAGAAGACATTTATTATAGACCAAGTACAGGAGAAACAGAGAAATAGCATATGAGGTCTGAACAAATCCTAAATCTTACTATTGAAAACTTAGGATATTAAGTAAAGAAAGAAAATTTCCTAAGATAAATGCTTACAACTTTAACACAGCAATAGAGCAGATAATGGGAAAATCAACTTGTTGATAAAACAAACTCCAATTACATGACATCACAGAATTACACAATTAATATGTGTGTATACAAATACAAATAATACATATATATTAATAATTTATGGTGGTTTATGATGGGCCAGTATCATTCTAAACAGCTAGAAACAACAATACAGCCAAATTATATTTGAGTCTCATGAGAAGAGGTTTTACAAGACTGCCCATCACTTTAGTACCAAAAAACCTGTACTCAACAAATGCTTTTATAAAATAGCAGAGAGAAAACATTTATTGACCTGTTAAAATATGTCACAAATTCAGGCCAACAGAGCTGATGATAACACTGATAGCAGAACAAGATTTGAAAACATGCTCAAGTGCATAAGAGGGCATTGAATGCTTGGCTTGATTCTCCAGGTCAATAAAAATAGAGCCCCACTCTCTCCATGACAACATTAAACAGATTCGTAAAATAGATTCTTGCTTTCCCCCCAAATCTGCCTGTATTATTTAAAGATTTGCATAAAAAGATCAATGTTTTGGAGATTATTTCCATGTGGGTACCTGCACTCAAAGGAAAATGGAGCCTCAGCTCTAAAGGGAGAGCTTAAGAGGAAAACAGCTGAGCAGCAGATTGCTGCAAGTGGGAAAACATATGCTAGGAAGACAAACAGGAGCAGAAGACTCAAAGGAAATCTTTGAAGATGTTGCAGCACAGCAACAGTTAAGAAAAATATTTCATCTTCCACAGCTTTGTGAAATTTGTGAAGAAGTCTGAAAATACACGAGAGAACATTTAGCAGTTGAGTTTGGATGTATTCGTTATTTATGATAGAAGAAATCCCAGCAAATACAGCTTAATCTCATCAAGAAATTACTTGCTCTGTCCCTAACAAAGCAGGATCAAGTAAACCCAGACTTTCTCTGACGAGTTCTTCTCCAACTGCTTCTTAAAACCCATCAATAATGAAGATTTTAAAAAATCCATGTCATCTACTCTAGATAGTAACAGTTGCTACAGGTAGAAAAAAAAGTATTCTGATATCTAACGTCAAAGTCTCTCAGCAAAGTTTAAAACTCATTACTCTCTCCTACCTGCAGCACACCTGAAGGACTTCATCACACTTCTCTCCATAACCATCCCCCACTTTGCCTAGGAACTATGTCTAGTAGACTAAGCACCAGCAACTTGCTCAGCCTTTCCTAGTAAGCTGTGTTTCCTACAAGTCTGGTTACCCAGTCCTCCTGTGGACTCTCTCCAGCTGCTTCTTATTCCATATAACAAGGGGAAATTTCTCTACCTGAACTGACTATAGTATTGAGAAGTTGCCCTGAAAGGGAAAGATCTGCACTCCAACATACCCATGCTAAGGTGGGAACCCCATCTTGTTCATCCTGGGTGAATGCCTTAATCACTCCTGGGCCAGAGAGAAGATGACCAGGGCTTTCTCTGCTGCCTAATCCTTTAAACATATTTTGAGAGAAACTGGTTAAGCACTTAATTGCAGAAAAGGCTCCAGCTCTGCTACAATTTCCCCCACTGAAACGGTGATCAGCACTACACCACCTAACACCTCTAACACTGATTATTAAAAAAAAAACCCCACCCCTGTGTGATAAGGTTATGGAATAAAGCTGGATATGGAATAGAGATGCTTTCACAACTGCCAGTCTACTCACCTGCAGCCTCCCCCTGCTCTTCAAAGTTATTTATGGTGATACGGGTGTTAAAAAGTATTTCGACCAAACTATTTATGTCTATTTTATACGCCCCCTTTGCAGAAGTACAGTCCAAGGTCCACATGAAGAGATGCCTCCAGGCCACCCTACAAAGGTGTGTAGCACACAACAAGGCAAACCAGATCCATAACTTAAGGAAATTGAGTTTTAACAGCAAATGCCAATAAAACTGATTATTTTTTTTAATCAATCCACAAACAGCACAATGCTTTATCACAAAAGATATATGACTACCACCAGGGGTAAGAGGATGAGGAGCAACCTCTGACCTTCTCCAGTCTCCCTGCCCCAAGCCTCGTTAGACTCTCCTTTGAGAGAGTTTCTTCTCATGAAAAGGAGAAGTAGCTGCACTGGTGGAGGAGCTGCTCACGCTGGCAAGGAGAGGTGACTTTTTGATGGCTATATTCTACACTATTCAGCTACAGAATGTTTTGTAGGCGATATAGCTGGTGAGGGCACCATTGGGAATTGCTTGCTGTCTGCAGGAATGGCAGAGCAGCTATTCCGGTTGGCTCTGAAAGCGACACGTTTTCACAGAGAGCTCAACATGCTGAACAGAGGCTGCCAAAATAGGGGAAAACAGCTGTGCCAAAATGTCCACGTTGAATCTCTGTCCCAATACAAAAGCAAAGACGTGGCCAACCTGAAGGTGGTGGAAGGAGGCGTGAAAGTTCAGGTTTCCATCCCTGGTTATCTGCTCTTGACTTTTAGGTAGAAGCAACATCCCCCATTAGCAATGCTTTGATTCATCCTTTTGATTCATCCCATGGGATTACTCCTGTACTAAACCAGCAAGGGCTTCCAAATAATCCTGGCTGTAACCCAGGGGGTTGATTTTACCCTAAAATATACTCGGTGGCCCAGATACCAGCACTCCAACAGGACACTTATCTTCCGACACACATGAAAACTGTGCAGGGTCCTTGGCTGTCTTCTGCCCTCAGCCCAACACAAAAGCAGCTATTCACTTTCTAAATGCATTTCAAGATGCGTTTCCCAAACCTTTGAAGGGCATTCATTGAAAGTGTTCATCCGGCTTCGCAGTCGGCGGCAGACGGTCCTTGTGGGTTAACTCTCGAAACTGCACTGTTACAAATGCAGTTGTTGTCACTGTTCTCTGCCTTGGGCCAGATGGGTAAGCATAGTTTAAAAATCAAAACAGATCAGTAAAAGGAAATGAAGTCTGTCTGCATTCCCTGAAACACTTTTTTCTGCACCCGACTGGAATGACGGTTGAAAAATGCTAACGTTTTCATCCTTGCTTTACCACATTTGGGATGCCCCTACAGCACTGTCTCTCTGCTGTGAAAGAACCGAGGCTAAATCTTACCTAGCAGAAGCTGAGGCTTGATTTAGGATACTCACAAAAAATGATGTTTTGAACAACTCAAGCTGGAAATGCTATGTACAGGCAGCTGCCCACTGGCCATCAAGCAGTGTCAGGTAGGGACTGCTGGCTCCATCAGGATCATGGCCTTAAAAAAAAGGTCTTTGCAGCCTTATTCATGAAAGTTTACAAAAATTTACTGTGCAGTCTTTATTGTTGTCTTCTCTTTGCCTTCTTAAACTGGGACATGTTGCAGCAGAGAAACTCACGTAGTCCCACCCTTCCCATGTTGATGTCTCTCCTGAGATCTGGTTGGTGTCAGTTGAAGTGGGATCTTGCAGAAGATAGTTTCAGAAGGAAAAAATAAAAAATCTCTATTGCTCCTACGCCACACTTATATCTTAGGGACAGATCCTGTCCCTGTCATGTATGTTAATACAGCCATACAGAGCAAAAAAAATGCTAATTATGGAATAAACCCTAACTCAAGCCAGGAAGGCAGAGAGCAGAAGCACAAAGCAAGACCTGCCTCTATGTTTTACATGGTCCCATATGTGGCATTTCATTCCAGTACTTTAAAAATGCATTTCCATCCTGGTAAGCAAGTTGCACACTGAGTTTCAGATCATCAGCAAAACCATCTCCCAGGGTGCTTGGAGATGCCATGGGGATTATCTGGTGTCGGAAGTGCCCAGCAATGCCAGAGAGCTGAGATCATCCAGTGACTGGACCGTGTATCAGCTTGCTGGGGAGAAAATGCAAAGATTTTTGCGGAGCTGGTAGGATGGGGAGTCTCTTTTGAAGAGTGAGAACAACTGCAAAGTCGTGCCTGAAGCCAACACAGCTGCTGGATGCCTCTGTGCAAGAGCCAGCGTGCAAGAGAGGCAAGCGTGTGGAGTGAGAGAGTTGTATATTCATTTTGTATTGCAAACTGTTGTATCAAAATAAATTCCTCTTTTCTGTCAGATTAATAGGTATTATTTGGAGGATAAATTGTTCAGATTTTTTCATATGTAGTACTCACCACAATAGAAGTGGCAGAAAATAAGTTCAGAAAAGGTGTATTTAGTTCTCCAGCAACTCAATCCTTACCCTATTACAAATGTAATTGGTTAAAGCAAGGCTAGTTTTCCTGAAGCCATTTCCTGCAAGTTTTGCTTAGCTTAAAGAATATTAGAGGAATAGGAGGAAGGGAGATGGAGAGCAACAGTCACTCACGCTCACGTTAATTACCCTTATGTCTGGCCTTGAAAGCAGCTCATACAATGCAAATCTTGGGAAAAGAGAATAGACTTGCTCAGCAGGTGCTGCAGATGACTTGTCTGCTGTGCTAAAGCTACAAAAGCATTAAAATCATTTGCAATTGTTAATCTCGGAGAGGGCAAAAGTGTTATAGCTACAGTTTTAAAGCTCTGCCACTCATAACACAGACCTTATTCTGGTAAATAAACTCCTGAAAGAAGTTTGTAGTAAATTTTTTCTCCCAGACATCTGGTTATATACTAAGAGCTGCTATACATATGAAAATGGGAGAGATGCAGAATGCAAATGAACTGATCTTCTTCCTTATGAGCAAAAGACTAAAGTAAAGCAAGTGCGAAGCGTTGCATTTTTTTCCTCTCATGATGAAAGGATAATAACGATGCTAATGGATGAAGTGGTCTGCTGACATCACGAGGCAAAAACTCTGATTTCCCTGCGAGGAACGCACATGGGGCATGCAAAATGATTGCAAAAGGATGCGGTTGCACACCTTATTTTGGCCCAGGCTCTGTTTATGTTCAATAGGCTGCTCAGGTACTCTGGAATATTATTTTCCCTTGCTTCTGTCAATCCCTGTCTTTCCCTGACAGGGGTTCATTATCAGAGGCAGCCCTCCTACTGCATCTCATTTTGCAGTCACTGGGGAGATTGTACAATTTAAAAAAAAAATAAATTGTTGCTGTCATGATGAGAGGGAAGGAGAGATATTAGCAGGTATGTAAACGCCTTGACCCATTTTACATGCATTCACTCAAGATTATTCATCTTGAAAAGGACGATTGCTCCCAAAGAGCTACAAATGCTCAACAGCAGCAACTACTTTGGAAACACCACTAAACTTTAAGCCAGAACAGTTTTGGTTTCTCATCTCAAGACAGAGGATTCACACTGCCCAGCAGTGCTGCTCTTGTGCCAGCCTATGGAGGAAACTTATACCTGCTATTACCGTTTGAGTACGTTATGGGATTTTTTCTGCTGTAGCAGTTGGTATTTCTTCATATTTGCAAATCAAATTATATTTATAGTCCTGAAGGAAAGCTTCTGTACCTTCCAACTCACCTGTCTTTTCCAACATTATTATATAGGTAATTAAAGATAATAGCTGTTGCAAGAAGCCTCACACCCCTGTACCCCCCTGTGTGTTTTGTTTCTATGATCCTGCATTTGCAATACAGCCAAAATTACATTGTCCTTGGCTTGCAATGCAATTATTACCTCTTCATAACAGTTTACTGTCAAGGAGTTTCTCTCCAGCATTTTTTTTTCCCTTTCTCTGGGAGATTTCATGGGAAATTAACCCTCACTCTTCAGCCTTCATGGAGAAGCCCAGAGTGGGTGCACCAAGCCTGATTTCTGCTTCTGCATCTTGACTGAAACTACAAATGCATCACTGTGGCATGGCAACAAAGTCAAACAAAAAACATTATCTCACACAAGATGCTAATACCGTGCCTAGAAAATGAAAGGCTTTTGTGACTGACTCTCATGCTGTGTCTCAAAAGAGGTCCTTAAACACTGATCAATATTTTGAAGACACGGTAGACTTTAAAGTAGTGACAAGTCATGTTTGCATGCACAGTCCGTTTTGTCCCATTCCTCCAAATTGGGTATTTACAACATCTTCAAAACCAATTGAAGCCAGGCATTTTGTCTCTAACAGATGTCTGCTGCACTTGACAGCAAATTGTCATAATAATATCTTTTTCACGAAGACACCGACAACGCTATTTCCAAAGCATGGACCCTGTTTTGCAATGTTCACTGCTGTTGTAACGCTGCTTCCCACCTCCTTCCTTTTAACTGTCACCATTAAATGAACGTATTAAAAAGATTACCACAGTTTTCTGTCTTCATAATTACATATATACAAAAGAAAAATAAGCTGTAAATGTTTTTAAGGTTATCTGAATCACAAGCATTTCACGTTCTCCCAGGCAACTTCTTTCAGCGCCCACCAAACCAAAGGGACCTGAGAGTTGGGTCCCTAACATGGAACTTTCAAACAAAAATTACTCCCTGACACAGATGTTGACTGAATTTACACGATTCACAAAGCAAGTATTAGAAGATCTAAATATCTTCTTTTTGTAATTGTTAATTACTACAAGAAGAGTCAGAAGACTTTTTGCACTATAGCAAATGAATAACATAAGATTACAAAATATAGAAATCCTGCCCACATTCCTACATAGTGAGTTGGCAGGGGTGACCCTGTGGTTGGCAGCATCATCAATTGCCAGATGCAGCGAAAAGCAGCAGAACTGGCTTCAGGGCAATGATGTTGAGCTCCTCACTCTGGATCAATGCATCTGAGATGATTTACTGAGTGCCAAGTCCAAACAAAAGCACTCTTGATCAGTAGATCATCACAGAGAACAGTCTTCCAGATATTGACTTAGTTACCTCCTCTGCAGAGAAATAAGCTACAAAAAAGGCACCAGAGTCCAGAACAGGTTGTTCCTCTTCATGGTGGAAACCTAGGACAACCATGTTTGCATGAAATTATGAGAGTGGCCCCATGTAAATTCATCTCAGGGTGCTTGATAGAGGCATTTGAGACCTTCCCACAGACAAGCAGTGTTGGTGCAAACCCCAGATAACACCAGCAAGTACTGCAAGACATCTAGGACATCCTAACCAGCCTAATTCAGTGATTCTAACCCAACACATTGATGGGCAAAAACCCCTTCCTCCTAATTTCTAACGTGCACAGCCCCGGGGCAGCACTGAATAATTACTACTCCATTGGAGACACAAGAGGAACACTGACTTCAAGATTTGCCTGAGGAAAAAATACACAGCCAGCAAATCCCTTCCTATTTTAAGCAAAGTCATTCTCTCGGCAGTGTGCTCATTTGCCAGTTGCAGCGGAAAGGACGACACATGCGTTATTGATTTGGGGGTGTAATTCAGGACATTTATCCTCTGCGAAGCTCTGAAGGCTAACAGATGGCGGCTCGTCTTAATTCCTTATTTCTAATGGCTTTTAGTCATACTCTTGGGAATCCTGCTGCTGTTGCTCTTTGTCTTTTCGTAGAAGAGCTCTGTTATCTCTAAATGCCTTTTTATCGATGTTACAGGGACCTTTGCCTGAGTTGAGTTTGGATCTACTTGCAATGTGTAATACTACATGTTTTAGGAGGCTCAGCATACCAAATACCTTTAAAATGCCTCTAAAGCCGTAACTGGTACACCTCTCTTTCTCCAGGATATGCTTCAGTCCCCTTATTGAATTAAAGAAAAGAACAATTTAATCTTTGAGTTTACGATGCTGTTGATTTCCTCCTCCCCTCAGTAAAACCCTGACATCTCGAGAGTCCAAAATTTGCTATGCACAGTAAGCCTCCGTAGCATTTTTTTTTTGCGCTGAAAATAGAACGCAGCTGAAAGGGTATCAAACGTGGAGGATTTTCAAGTGGCTTGGATTGTATTGGAGAAATAATCAAATAAGCTTGACAGATTCGAAATAAGTTTTGAAAATTCAATTGTTTAAGAGAACATAATCTTGGGAATATTACAGACAGGCAAGCAATATAATGGGTAACAAAAAACCCAAACCAAAACAAAAAAAAACATGCTGGGAAGACAATTTCATTTATTCAATACAACTCTATTCAGCTGCTGTCAATCTTTGCTTATGGCTTCCTCTGCATTTGCTCGAAGAACAGCCCGTCTAGGGGCTGCAACCCTAAAACCAGCTCCCAGATTTTGATTAGAAGACAACTCTGTTAAGACTGGCTGCAACCCTACGCCCAGGTTCATCCCAAAGTCCCTGTCAGGAGCACGGTGCCCAACCCACATAACCCTCCAGCTGGAGCGTCTTGGGTTTGGATGAGCATCAGTGTAAGCACAGATCCAGCCACGTGGACATACCATGATCCGCAATGCACTCCAGGTACAAAGCGGCTGGGAGAAGGGGGGAAACGTTTTGGTAGGTAGTAAGCAGCGAGACCGACTGGCCGTGGATTGGCTGATCCATGTAATGGCCACTCTTGTGCCAGAGGGGAAACTCTCAGGAAATTTTGTGTTGGATCCAACACATGTTGGATCTGTCCCCACTTGAATGGCAACAGATGTTTAACTTCGTTCTATGCAGCGCGTCCTATTTTTCCATTATTTTTTCTGCTGCAACATGAAACTATTCTATGATTCTATGAAAGCTTCACTAACTTCTATCAATTTGTTTAATTAATTGCTAATCAACAGATTACAAAAGATCAGCACATTACACAAATACCTCTGTATCCCAAGAACGAATCTCCACAGGCACGCTGCTACGTCAATCCGTCTGAGCTGACAGGGGACTGAGATCATTCATTGATATTCAAGGATCATTTGCCTGTGGTTGAACCTCTAAACCTTTTCCACTTGCCATGTTTCAAAAGAGTGACAAAGACAATATGGAAACTTCAGTATTTGCCAATTTTTAGTGGGCACTCCCTGAGCGAACATGGTTGATATTTAGATAGAAAAATAATACATGGGGAAGGCAGGTCACAATTTCAGGACTTCTGTTGCAGACATGAAGCAAGCAGAATGGAAACCTGACCCTGAAATTAGCCCACAGGTATGTCAGTGATGGATAAAGGACAGGGAGATGGATCTAAAAGGTATGAAGTTGGCATGATCATTTTTGGTGCTGAAATCTTTGCCCTGAGCCCTGTAACCCAGGATGTGCCGTGCTGCCCCTTTTTGCCCATGGCAGCATCCAGTGAGCCTGGCTATGAGCACAGCCTGCCCTCAAGAAACAGTGAATCTAGTACCCTATCAAAAATTATTGCTAAAATATAATTTATGCCAGTCAGCTTTTTTTTTCATAGAAAGAAGGTTGTCATGATAAGATTATGGCTCTGGCTGACAAAGGCAAATGTGGTTATTTACTGTATGTTGATTTATTCAGGGCCACGTGGCATCTTCATTAAAAATGCCCTTATATTATGTTTAGAAGGAAATACTTTAGATTAAAATCTGACTCACTAACAGATATCAAAATACAGTTCAAAGAAGTGAGCAAACGGTGTTGAAAGCACTTCCCATAAATTCATTTCTAGTTCACTGTCATTTCTATTTTATTGATGATCATTCCTCAAGTTTGCAGATGAGGCAATTTACTCCTCTCAGGTGATTAACGTCTTAACAAAATGCCCTTTAATAGTCCAAGTATTCAATAACTCATTCTTGGAACAGGCATGTAGATCACAGCCGCAGCATCAGAGCGAGCATGGAAGCATTGACTTAAAACAAGGTAGCCAGGTCCTCCCCAATAACCTCCTCCAAAAAAGCTCCATTAACATTTGCTGAAATAATGAATTTGTCATTCAATATGGATTCAGAGTAATTATTACCTACATGAGATAAAGGTCAGATGGTGAAGATCATCTTACATGTGAAGGAAGGCACGGACCAGTGGAATCAGAAATCAGATAAACTGAGATTTTTATCTCACTTCCTAGTTTCTAGCAATAGGGCAAGTACTAGAACAGAATTACCTGGGACAGAGCTGTCTTCATTTGGGAGCCTATAAGACAAGGTTAGAAATTTTCTTATAAAGACATGCTTTTTCCTCTCTCTAATAAAAATTCGGTGGCATATGTCTATGGAGGTTGTAATGGATCTTAGTGGCTTAGGGAGACTGTCACTTTTCAGGCATGCCTTAGACATCCAGGACCTCATGAAGGCAGCACTGGGAACAGTTTGCTTATGAAGGGTGGAAATTTATTGAAACATCAGTTTAACCTGTCATCTGAAAACACAGAGGAACAAATGCTCCTGGATTTCTGGTGCCATTTGGAAGGGTAAATTCCATTAGCCTGGACTTGTAAATCCTGGTCATGGACTGCAACCCTGGTTTCCTCCAACAGAGGATTCAGGAAATGCTGAGCATCTCCCTTCCCTACGTCTGCAGTGGAGTAGAGGCCGTGTTGGACAGGACATCTACTCCTTTCAGACTTATCTATGTTGGTTTGATTAGCTCAACCTCACATCCTGTTTTGAAGGAGGGTTTGGACCAGATGACACCAGGCACCCTTCAAATATGAACTACTCTTATTCTATGCTCTGAAAGAAAATGCTGATTTCTTCTGTATTTACCTACTCTAGATAAGGGGTTACATTTTTTTTAGTTGTTTAGAATATCAAGCCAAATTGATTTTTCTGAATAACATCTTTTATCCTTCCACCCTAGTGCAAAGCATTAAAAATCCTGTGTATACGGATTGTGTGTTCATGCACACACATATTCCAATTTCCTTTGAAAGTTATCATACAAAGTTTTGTATATCTAGCAGTTTGGGTTCTCTTGTTAAAATCAGCATCTTATTGATTTGTAGTGTGCTTCGGCCAGCTGGTCCTCCTTAGCCTCCTTGTTAGCAGCTTAACAGAATACTAACTCACTACAGGTCAGATGTAATTTTCTAATGATTAAGAAGTTAAGGATTTTTACTATCCCTCGGAGGACACTTTAGCCTAAGCCTGATTTGTCTTCATCAATAGTTCAATTCAACAGCATAATTCCTGCAAGCATGTTCTTTGAGATAATTTTCATTGCATGCAATGCCCTTTCTATTTTCTCTACACTTTAAAATACATATTTCTAATTGCATTGTGAACTGCTGGGGCACATGGTGAGTTTGTTTTCATTGAGCTGTAGAAACTCTTTTCATCTTCTTCCAGCAATAATTATGCTGGTTTATTGGTGTCTATATGAAGTTTAAATTATTCTTCCTAATATGCATTACCTTGTATTTTTTGCAGTCACAAGTAATACGCTGCTCAATTCCCACAGTTTAAGTCACTCTGGTGATTACTGTCCTCCTTAGTTTTTAGTAATCTAGGAGTTGTATTTATTGGCAAGTCACTTGTGTGATATTTCCAGACACAGTATATAATTGAATTTAAAATGCATTCCTGATGTTCATAAAAGCAATAAAAATGTCATCTTCTGCCTGCACATTAAAAATTCATCCCATGCAAGTAGAGGACAAATGCATAAAATGATCATTAAGATGTGCAAATGTACTAGATACAGGAAAACGAGACCCGTCTCTGACTGGACATAAAAAACATTTAATAGATCTGTCCTCAAATGGCACTCAAATATTTATTGAACTTTTCTAAAGTCAATGAAGAAAAAATGCTCCCATTAGTAACTTGACTAAGTCCACTTTAGCTTGCTTCAAAAATGTGATTTGTACCATTATTAACAAGAATGTGGACCCTATGTGAAATCAGAATTAGTTCCCTGAAATAAAACCCCCAAAATATACCATTTGATGTTAGGTGACCCTATCCAGACAGGCAAATTATCTATGTGACTACCTTTCCGATGAACATATAGCGCCAAAGGGGAGACTATTAGCACTTTAAATCTATTCCCACTCAGAACAGAACTTAAACACTTATTTAAGGTTCTGAAACTCATCCCTGAGTTTGCTGTGGACAGCTGTCTCTGTGCAACCAGGCCAATGGAGCTGCTGTCATTTGTCTTTTCTCTCCTAAAATGCTGTCCATATGCACCTTCTAGGTTCCTATCTCTCCGTTTAGATTTTTTTTTCCACATCTGAATTTATATTCAAATCAGCAAAAGATTCAAGCTAGCGTGTCTCTGTGGACAGGGCATGGAAATGACATTCAGAAAAGCCAACTGTTTGTCTTGACTTGAGCCAGTCTCAAGCAACTGACTATTGTATCACAGTGCTTTTGTTTTCCCTCTTTAATTTTTATCTGTCTTAGCCAAAGAAGCCATAAGCCTTTCAGGGCAGTCTGCTCAACTCTTATTTTTTGCCTGCTCAGCACAAAGTAAAATTAACAAGTAATTAAGCACATTGTGAGTCATTAACTCCTCTCAAGATTCCTGGCAGATTTCTTAAAATTGAGTCTAGAAGTAGAAATTAAAATCCATCTTTTGCTCATATGGTTTATTTTTCATAAGCATGAAATATTACGTACAACCTCCTTTTCCCACGTCAGAACTGACTGATTTTGGTTATTGCAGCACTGGGGCCAAGCCCCAGTCGTTCCACGCCATGGTGTTTGGGAGCCTTGCTGAGAAGCCTTCATTGGCAGCACCACAAAGTGTGCACAGGCTGTTGAGTTCTCCTCCTCTGCTTGCCCTAATTCAAATGCAAACATTTCCAGGAATTCAGTACTGAGGATTTTCTACGCTCCATGTTGTTGTGGTGCTGATAGCTTGTTATTCCTAACATACCTTGTAGAGTTATTTAAATACAATAGTTTGAAATTATTTAACCGAGCAGAACATTTCAGTTCACACTCTAGCAGCAGGCAGGTTTGCTGGAGGTGGTTTGTATCCCTGGCCTGACATTGCTCTGCACCTTCATCTACTCACTCTGAGTAATTATTTTCTGACCAAAATCTACACTAATAGGGGATTTATCTTTTAAGTATCAGCATCAAGATGCAGCTGGTGCCTTCTAAAGAGGGAAGAAAACCCTCAGAGCAGGAACCTTCTCCCCAGATCTTCAAAGTACACGGAACAAACAAATGTCATAATTTCAAAACCAAAACCAAGCCATCATTTTAATTAAAACTCATCAACAATTACTCAGGAAAGCCAAGAATATTTGCTTCTCCAAATGCAATATTTATTAAAATGGAGTCATGCAGTTTTGGCCATTCAAAAACTATTCTTACGTGCTACTGCAGTTTGACGTATGGTTTTACTTGGAAGACCTCAGGAAAATACTTGCACCATGGAAACACCAAGTGTGCTGAGAAGGCTGTTCTCAGCCTTTCCTGGGGAAACTGCTCTGTCTGGCATGGAAAAATGCCTTAATTGTCCAGTGAAAAAAACATCTCATGGAAGCGCGAGTCGCCTGAGATCAAGGTCAAGCATTGGTGAACACATGCACTTCTTTTGGAGAGTATCTTCACTTGGAGTCTCTTCCCTGGCAGAGACTGAGAATGGGCCACCCAAGTATCTGACACCACCATGGTTAGGACGTTATCCTGAGGAACAGGTTTAGGTCAGCCTGAGAATGAGAGAAGAACTTGATCTTAACAATCAGATACAAGTCCATGTTTTTTGGTTCAAAGCAGATTGAAGAAAGAGCAGACCTCCATTTCTTTCTGGTTTGGTGAAAGCTCCTACACTCACTCTCAGTTTCACTTCAGTTGGAAGCTCCCAAATAGGAGCCAGATTCTTTGTTTTCTTCAAATCAACATGAATTTAACACTTTCAATTCAATAAAGGGGAAAATGTAGTTCATTAAAAGCCTTTCCTTTTTTCTGGTCAGCTCATCAACCAAAATCCCCCTACCCCAGGCACTTCCAGCCTTGTACACGTAAGTAATATGAGCAGTTCATCAGAAAATTGGCTCACATCACTTAGAGAATATTTTCACACATACTGTGATATGAAGAGAGGCACCGTGAATTAGGGGCAAGGAAGACAAAATAATCAATTTACCAAACCTATAATCTGTGGCAATTTAGTGATCAAATAAGTTAATTTTACTTGGCAGGATATCACACTAAACAAAAGCTTTTGAACAAGAACTACTGTTGTAAATGCCAATGGCTACTTTCTGTAACAATTTATTTTCTGTGAATTATACTTGCCTATCTTTAGATCAATACTTTCTATATCCTCATACTTCAGCTTGTTAAACCATTCTGAAGGGAAACTACTATTTGTGGGTATACGGCAGACTGCAAAGTCTCAAGACAATTACAAATAATAAATGAGATACACATCTGAACAGCTATTTCTAATCACGTTAAAGGCTTTGTACTTAATCTTTCTTGTATTTTGCTAATACAAAACACAACAATTGCCAGATAAAAAATATGTACTCTACTCAGAAAGATGAATGAAGATGTGCTTGGAGAATGGCATAAACAGGGCCTTTTCTAACCTTCAAGCATACCACAATAAAACAAGAACTTACCCTATTCAATGTGTTTTCCTGTTGGAAAAGCATCTTCACATTTGCATGTGCAAATAACCTTCCTATTCTCACATTATCACAATACACCACCCCCGTAAAAATGGACCACAGCGTTCAAACCAGCACCAGCACGGTGTTTCTCTTCAACTACAAATACTTCTGGCACTTCAGAGTCCACTGCTGTCTTATCTGCTTCTTCCACCGGTTTGGTACATCAGTGGATGTAGTCTCCATCCAAGACTGCAGACTTCACACACCTGTATGCTGCATGTCCATCCAAACAATTGTGTTTGACCATCACAAACTAAAAAGACCTCAAATACTCAGAATAGCGTGGACTTGGGCTGATACAATAGTAAAGGCATGAGTACCACCTTCAAAGCATTCCCCTTGGAGTGAGTTTCTTCCTTGTAAAGGCTATTGATTCATGCCAAAAGACATCGCAAACATTTTTTCTTGCCTTTGAAGATCAATGTCCAATTTCATTCCATGGGTTATTTAAAAAGAAGAATAAAAACCATCACCTTCATCATATTTTTCATCTTGTTCCAAGTTACAGGACAGAAAGAGAGAGAAGCACGCAGAGGACAGATGCAACGTTTGGAACCACGTAAATCACAAAGAGATACAGAAAATATCCCCAGTGGCTGGCCAGATAGCGGGACAAGGTTTATGAGACACCACCATCCATCATGCTCTACAACCCGTGTCCAGACCACAATGGTAATCTCACACTGCTCTCACTCAGCCTGTTGGGTGAATCCACTGCTATCGCAGCACAGTGATAACCCCAGTGATAACAAATTAAGAGGTACTAGGTAACTAAAAGCAGTGGAAGTTAAAATCAATGATGGAAAAAATTCATTCAGGAAATATGTGACGTACTCCCTTTGCTCCTAGGTCCGGCAATAGTCATGGGTGGTTGTAGGGGGGTTTCTTTGGGTATCAAGAGGAAGAGCAGAACCTGCTACTGAGCAAAGAAAGAGTAAAAGCTCCCTAAACCACCTTCTTAAGATTTATTTCAAATATTTGCTAAAGCCAATTTTCTTCTTTTACCTGCCAAATTAGCTATTGATGAGCTCCCCAAGCTGTAGGCATGCAAGACAAATAAGTATAGTATTGCAATATCTGGGATATAGAAGTGGATAAACACAAACGGATTGCATTAGTATAACACATTTAAGCATCCTTCATCCTGACCGTTTTGCAGAGGTACAATCTAAATACAGAAAGGATCTCTTTTCCTTATGAATCATTGATATTATCCCATGAATATAATGCAATATCATCACAATATTTCACTCAAACCTCTAATTGCACCCAAATAGCAAACTAGCAGCGTTGTCTACACTGAGGCTTCATCTCCAACGCAGCATGCTTTCACGTCTCTAGCAGAAGCTACAGCATCTTTTTGTGATGTCAAGGCCAAAATTAGATGTGCTATTCCTTGCCAAAGAATATCAAAGGGTGGGCTCATTGCACGCTTCCTAGCAGACAACCCAACGGAGGACTGGAGTTTAATGAGCTATTTGTTTGGAAGCATGCCGGTTCTTTACTTAATTTGGCCTTTAAACTCTAATACAGTTCAGAGTACAAGATGTGCTCCTGAGTTATGCATTGCGACAAGATGAATTCAAAGACCCCATCCCTATTTTTCGTCTCAATACGGTTTGTTTTGTATTCAGCAACACGGTTTATTTGCAAGTCAGCAACTGTTTTATCCAGATTACTAACGAAGATTAAAATCACCCCTTCAGAAGGATCTAGACCAATTCATGTGTTTTATGCTCCCATATGCATGGTTCCAATTTGCAGAGGAAGTAATAATTCATTTTATTTCAAAGTGCCTAAAAGCCCGCACATGCTATTTCATTTTTGCTTGAACAAACATGGACTTCGACATGTATTAATCCCCAAAGGATTTCCAATCAGCAAAACATGATTACATGATCTTTATTCAAATGCGTACATCTAAAGGGTTTTGTGTTTATTAACAGTTAACTGAAGTGACAGCTAATCAGATGCTTGAAGAAATCTTTGTTCTTGTTGAAATACATTTTTAGCAAAGGTTTACCAAATGGCCCCCCCAAAAAAACAAACAAAGATTTCAGGGACAAATGGCACATCAATTTCCATTTTTCCATCAGTCTGCTTCTCATCCACAGCTGGGTTAGCTGGGCAATGTGATATCTGTCAGCCATCCATAAGGAAAGATGAAATGAAGGCTAAAGCCTTTGATATGCAAGTTTGCTTACAAAACCATATGGGTGGTGGTTTTTTTTCACTGTGGTTCTCTTCAAAAGTACCAGCCAGCCTTTTCCAGCAAAGAGAAAAACGACTTCTTCATAATCTGTCTAAATGTATTTAAGTAACAGTTATCAAATAGCCTCCACTTGTGAATCTTTATTGGATCTTTCTGATTTACAGAAAATAAATGCCAATTAACTCCTTTCTTCAACTTTTGCCATTGTCTTTTTTACTGACCCCATTAGAGGAAGGTTGTGGCTGGCAGACAAAGGTGTTGCTGATATTCCTCCTATCCCGTGACCATTTATTTCTTAAAAGAAGAATTTGCACCACCTAAGCACCACATTACTCTACGGGGCGTAAGTCCAGCTATCCCAAGTTTTCCTCTCTTCCCCAGCCACAATAATTTAACTTCCAATGCTCTGATTCAGGCTGCACAACTTTCAGACCAGACAATCCATTTTAGATCTGTGTTTCTAAAGCATCCTTTGTAATGGAGCCTGAAGCATGTTTTTAGCCAACGCCACGTTAACTAAGCACTACTCAAACCGGTGCCAGGAGAAAGCAGCAATGACAGAGGCTGCTTTCATCAAGTCTAAAGCCTTGTGCAAAATGCTGGGTCTTTGCACTGCAAAACCACTTGGTAAATACTAAACAGCTTCACAGCAAATTTAAACTTCAATGAATCCTTCATAAAAAAGTGGACTCCAAGTTAATGCACTGCTAACTACTTACTGACATTGTAAGTCCTGCCTGAATGTTCCAAACCAGATCTCAATGTCATTAGAAGTCTTCTATCTCCACTCAAACCTGAGGCATGACTTTGAGGGTTTAGGAATGGTATAAGTGTGGGCATGAATTCACAGAGCAGCTATAAGGGACACAGTCAAATGAGACATACTTATCAAACATTAAATAGTTACTATTTGCTCTCTAAGGCCTGAAATTTTACTCATGTTTTAATTTCCTTCCCAGATCTCAACTTTCCTGGCTGTGTCTTGATGCTTAGGACTCACCGCCGTAGCAGAATCTATTAGTGGCAACTTGAATTTGTCAAAGTAATGTAACAAGCTTGATAATAAAATTACTCTGTGTTTCACTCATGCAAAGTGTGTGGAAGCTGCACACCAAGGTCTTCCCTGTAGCTTCATCAAAACCACCCTGCAAGTTCTAGGAGTAACGGAAAATTCCGTCCCACAGTAGCTAAATACAGTTTGAAGCCCCAGACAGCTTTCTTGTACACACTGCTACCATTTTAGGAATTTTACCACGTCCATTCCATTCTAGACATAACAAACAAAAGGATAAAACTCAAGTATGTGTAAGCCCTGTTGCCACTGTGGCCTCCTCAAGTGCATCAGTTAGACTTTCATGTTTCCTATTTTGTCATGTAGTTTTAACATTGGAGCTAGATCTCTGAGTAGGAAAAAAACCCCAACAAACCTCACAGTCCTTAAGTCAGGATGGCTACAAACAGCTACAGCTCGAGATTCCCACCAAGTTGCAGTGGTGTCACCATGGCTGGGAGGAGGAAATCTCCATACATCCTTCAGCTGAAAGCTCGTGTGTTGGCAAACTGCAGCCTTGAGTGTGCAGAAATATATAAAAGAGCCTAAAATATGATGTTGAACTACACACAGGCTATTAGGAAGGTAACTGCTGTTTATTGCGATTTTGATGCCCATTAGGTCATTGTAAAAATAAGCCTGTTTAAGACCCAGCAATGAAACTAATGTAAAGAAACAGCACTTAAGCTCAAGTTGGCCTTTTCCACTAGCGATTAAGCAGTTGCCATGGAAATGAAGCTGATCCTGCCTGACCTATTTTTCCTGTATGTGGTGGTCATCATGTGAAGTATTACTTCTTGCTGTGGCATTTTGCCTTGATAAATATTTAAACTTGAAATAAAAAGATCACGTTTTTAACTACTCAGGCATATACAACCCCGCCCTTTTTTTTCCATCGAGGCTACTGACTGCACAAGTCCCAGCTATATTTATTTAACAGTCAATTTTTAAAGTGTCGTTTACATTTTTAGACTTTATTTGAAATGTGAAGTCATAGGAAACATGTGCTACTACTTTGAAGCCAAAGGTATTTAGAAGTGCTCATTATTGCAAGAAAAAAAAAGAGATTGAAAAAGGAAGGCAGCAAGGTGATGCAAAACCACTATACACCATGAGTCTACTAGAAAGCAAAACAAAGGTAATGGGTATAATTCCTGTTAAGAAAGTGGCATTTTTTATTTAAGAGGTCTACCCAACACTAGCTGAGTAACCAGCGTACCCATGTAAGTCTTCTGCCACCACTCTCCCCTGTGGCTGGACATGGCAGTAGGGCAGGCTCTTCCCCTCATCCAGAACCAGCTATTGCTCTAAGCTAGTTCATGGCTATCCAGCTGCTGCCAGATTGCATTTAATTTCACTCTTTCTAGTGCCAGTTGTCCAACCATGATGCCAAAACACAAAGAGGTGCCAACAAACCCAAAACTGGCCCATGAGATTCCTCCCAAAGTCTTTCCATAACAGTATCCACAAACAAACATATACTTCAACATGTCCTACTCTCAAGGACCGAAATCCCCCCCACCTCTCTGATGACCTGTCCTGACCTGGACCATCTTTCCAGGAAAGGTATTTGCTCTCATGTCTAGCATGAACCTCCCAAACCTCAACTCATGGCCATTGCCCCTTGTTTTATCACTTGTCAGTACCAAGAAGAGTTTGACTCTGGCCATACCTTTGCAACTGTCCCCACAGTAATGGGAGACTGCTCTTAAATCCTCTCTTAACCCCCTCTGTGTCAATCTAAAGAGGCCTGTCTGGGGCTCAAAACACATTGCTCCAGGTGTGGCCCCTCCAGCAATGAGTAGAGGGACTAAACGCTTACTTTGACCTGCCAGTGATGCTCTTCCTAATGGACTATTCACAAGTGATAGCATGCTGGTGGCTTCTACTCAACTTGGTACACACTGTATGGCCCAGGTCCTTTTCTATAGCCCTCCGGTCCAGCCAGTCAGTCCCCAGCCTCTGCCGATGCATGGGGTTATTCTACCCCAGGAACAAAACCTCTACCCTGTACTCCATGTTGAGTTTCATGAGGTTGATTTTGACTGAACAGACAAATTTCTCAAGGTCTCTTTCAAATCAATGTCCACTCTTTGGCTTGGCACCAATAGCCCCTTTCCCCTAATTCATCCCTGGACGCACATTTGCTGAAGAGGACTCTGTCCCACCATCCAAGCTGTCAATGAAGATGTGGATTATCTGCCCCAGTATCAACCCCTAACATACTCTGCCTTTCACTGGCACCAGCTAAACATCAAAGCCGTTAATTAACTCTCTCCAAGCCCAACAGTCCTGCCAACTTTCAACCCATCTAACCATCCGTGTGTCCAGCCTCATCCTCATAGTCATTTCATCGTGCAAGGAATCCATCACTGAGAGAGCAGAAATTTCTTTCATTATTTCTGAAACACTCCGTCAACAAATTATTCAGCGCTAAAGTGGCATTTTTCATCAAATAAATGGTTTGCCAAAGTGCTTTGCTTAGCATTGTGTATTTGCAGGCAAACTCAGATTTTTCAATAGGATCAAAAGACAGTTTGGATACACAGTTTTCAAACACGAAGCTTCTAGCAATTAGTCTGTACTCAAACTTTTCCACCAGCTGTGGAAAAAAAGGCACTTTTTCTACTACTTTCTCTCCCTAACATTGCACATATTTTAAGCATTTCAATTTGCATGCAGATAAGCATGGTTTCCTTGGAGCCCATTAGTAATTCTCTAAAAGTTTTGTTTTCACTGGAGACCTCAGTTGGTCTTCCAATTACCAACTCAAGACAATGAACAGTTTTGCAAGGAGAAAAAGTACTGGCAAACATAACCCAAAGGCATGATTGATCCCGGCCAGACACAACGCTTGCATAGGAGCACTAGCAAGAGTGTTTCTTTGCCATGGACTTTCATGGCTAATAAAACAACATTGATGAAAAACACTGGGATTAATTTAACGTGACTGGTCCACTGCCTATTTAACTATCACTTTGGACCAAAAGAGAAAAAGCAATAATAGATTGACACTGATTTCTGGAAGCCATGTTACATACAGAATAACTAATGAAAAACATCTAGCGTGTTACTTACAGCCCAGTTTTCAATATCTATTTGTTTAGGGTGCAGGTTGATAGACTGTTCAGTCCCATGCAAGCATCTCTAAAGCTGCGTCATTTGGGCAAATACATTTATCAGCATCATCAAAGTACTCATCTTTGTTTGTAGATGAAGGTGCTTAATCAATTGTAATTGAAAATCTGTTAAATAATTTAAGGCACGTAAAAATGTTATTTACTCCGAAGCCTTCTAACAAGCTAAGGGCTTCCATTTGCAATCAAATACACTGCAGTGAAATTCAAGCATTTCTTCTTAGAAGAGAGGAAAAAAAAGGATACAGAAGCTGAACTTCAGCCTGTAACCTGTCAAGAAATGCTCAGGTTACTCACTCATTTGGAAAAAAAAAATCCTCCTTTCACATAGTAGCTGATATATGTTAATATGTGATTATTAGCTGAGCAAAAGGAAGTGAAGTTTGGAAGCCTCCAACTGCATTTCTACCAGTATATAAAAAGTTTCGGAGTGGCTGCCACCGAGAAGGCCAGTCCCACTTTGCCTGGTCAAAAAGCAAAATATTTTAAAGCAGACACTTGGCACTGCTGAAATCCTTTTCCTGAGCATTGCTGAACGATTCCTTTGAGGACAGGAGACTGTCAGATGCTTTGGTAGGTATCCATTTGTAATTTGAGCATGAAAATAGACAAAAGAATAGGGACTTCTGGTGCGATAAGATGTTGGATAGGTGGATAAATGTTTTTTTATGAGAAATGTCAGACACAAGGACGAGCTCTGAAATGTCTGTGACTATCAAATGGCTGCACACTAACCAAGGGCTCCAAAACTGGCTTTGGGGCCCATGAGAGAAGAGAGTTAAATGGGTCATGGGAAACTTATCCTTGAAAAAGAAGGTTAAGAAACAGACATGGATCTTCAAATCTATCATGTTGTCTTTGCTTTTCACCCAGCAAGGTGAGTCTACCTTGCTGAGACTTTGAAAGCAGTCAGATGCAATACCCCCTCCTAAATCTGCTGTGTTTGTGCTCCCACTTGGTTTTCCAACCCACTGATTAACAGATTAATAATCCAATACTGATCACTTAAAAGGAGCTGAAGGGCTTTGACCTCTTCGGATGGGAGCCCTAGACACCTAGCCTGAATCAGCCACCCTGGTCAAACCATTGGTGAGTGATGTTACACGTGGGCGCACAGGCAGCATGACAAACCGGGAACATCTATGGCCATAACAGAGAGATAAATGGATAAGCATCATACCCCTTGCTATTTTCTACATTGCCAGTAAACCGTATCAGTATTGTTTTATAAATGAAGGTGTAAAGACTATTGCATTCCGCCTGGATAAAGGCCGAAGGACTGTTTTCTGTGATTCCTCCTAAACTTTAAAACTAATAACAATACTTGCATGAATCATTCTCAATGGGTATCAATTCAATTGCAAATAACAGATTAGTAAATTATGAAAGTCAGATAATAAACCGTGTACTCTGATTCCTGGTGCAACACGGGACTTAGGACTTTTTGAACTAATTGCTTACGCAATTTTTAGAAAAATATTAAAACTTGATTTTGAAATGAATGATATGATCCATCATAATCTTTTTCATATTGTTTCAATAGTTAAGAATTACCTTTGTCATAACACCAGGCTTACTGCTATCCTAGCTCAACTTCTGGTCACATTCCTTCCTTTTTTTAAGAGCCTTTTATTAAAGACTTTTCCCTGCAAAGACTTGTATAAACTGTGACCATGTTACTCTGTTGTCTTCTCTAGGTTAGACTAGATGTACTGAGCTCCATGCATCCATGCTCCATGTGCCAGTATCAGGCACCTTTTCCAACCCCATACTCACTCTCATGGCTCTTCACTCAACCTGTCTGTGTCCCTCCTGAATTATGGACACCTGAGTTGGGCGAAACCTTGCAGCTGCAGAGAGCACACCATATGCAAGTTCATGCAACTGTTCTGGTTTTGACTGTCGGTCCAAGGACTTCTTCAATCTTTTTTGGCCTAGCATTGCGTTAGTTTCATTTCCAGCCACTGATGCAGACCCTCCAACCCTTTTCTAAGCTAGCTTTCAGCTGCTTCATACCAGGTCAACCTCCTCACAGGTGTCTGATTACAGAATGTCAATGCTTCCACACTTATCATCCAGATTTGTTTCCACAATAAAAGACCAGAAAAAATTTCTGAAGGCTTACTTCCCACAAGCCCACTGTTTCTCACAATCCTACCATCTTTCTTACGATCTGAATCCCATTTCAGTTGCTATATATTTTTTCCAAGATCAGTATCAGCCCATTTAATCAATAGTAGCCTGACATAAACTGTCTTCCACTTCTGCAACCTCTGAGTTGTTGCAACATTCATTAAAATCAGTGTTAATGACCAAAACCCCACCGTCAACAACTCTTAAAATAATTCTTTGATGCAAGCTACCTAAACTCGTTTATTTTAAAATAACAAATTCTAACAGCTGTTGAACTTCATCATCAACATACCAAACAGCTGTATTACTGTGTATTTCCACCATTTCAAATTCATTTGTCTTTCCTTAGACAGCTTTACCATTTCATAGAATCATAGAATCATAGAATCATTAAGGTTGGAAGAGACCTCCAAGATCATTGAGTCCAACCATCAACCCGACAACACCATGCCCACTAAACCATGTCCCTAAGCGCCTCATCTACCCGTCTTTTAAATACTTCCAGGGATGGTGACTCAACCACTTCCCTGGGCAGCCTGTTCCAATGTTTAACTACTCTTTCAGTAAAGAAATTTTTCCTTACATCCAATCTAAACCTCCCCTGGCGCAACTTGAGGCCATTTCCTCTCGTCCTTTCGCCAGTTACTTGGGAGAAGAGACCGACACCCACCTCGCTACAACCTCCTTTCAGGTAGTTGTAGAGAGCAATGAGGTCTCCCCTCAGCCTCCTTTTCTCCAGGCTAAACAACCCCAGCTCCCTCGGCCGCTCCTCATAAGACTTGTTCTCCAGACCCTACATTTCCACACCTTACAACCCAGAGTGGGACCAATATTATGATGACTATTAATTCTTTCCTTTTGCATGGCCCTTAGCACTATCAGGTCTGTATTTTTTCTTGTATCCTTTTGCTTCTTTTATCACATGTCTATACCTTACTTTTCTATAGTTCCTACTTCATCACCACCACCCTTCCTCAGATATCCTGAAAGACAGAGTCATTAATGTTAGTATGCTTCAGCAGCTGCCTGTTGACTTCAGTATCTCCTAAATACCACATTTCACTTCAATGCTGTTTCGTCTTTTGTCTCTCTCTTCCACTCTTTTGGTATGGGGTCCCAAACTGGAACTGTCCCTGGCTGGCTTCTTTGAACAGCTGAGTATCTCTGGGAGCCCACGGGTGGTTTTGGTTCAGGTTGGGCTGACTGCCACCCTACGCTGCTTCACCTGCATGCCACCAAACTGGTCAAGTATCAGGGGTATCTACTAGTTCCCACGATGACATCAGGGGTATCTTCTATTTTACAAGATCAGAGACTGCCTATTCGCATCTCTCTACAACTCTGCAGAACGTCTCCCTACTTAATCCATCCACTACAAGTCACAACTGCTGTTCATCATAGTTCATCTTGAAACAAAACATAAACATGAAGCATAAATCATGCTCTAAAAAAACTCCAAAATGTCTCATCTTCTGCAATTCATCACAATTCACCCATCTTTAACGCTTTAATACCAAGCATCACTGTTCAGCTCTATTCTGCCGCAGCTAAGGTGTGAACGACTAACCCGGGCATTTTAAATAGTTGATGATAGATCAAAGGCCCAGAGATTATCACCATATAGCATCTGCAAAGTAACAACCTAACAAGTCTTGCCCGGTTATTCTGGGCTGCCTCCTCAGCTCATCTCTTGTAAGGGAAACCTCAATGAACCCATCCAAGGCTGTCCAGGATGTAGCTAAGTGTCCTGGTTTCAGCTGGGGTAGAGTTAATTTTCTTCCTAGGAGCTGGTACAGTGCTGTGTTTTGGATTTAGGATGAGAATAATGTTGATGATAACACACCGATGTTTTAGTTGTTGCTAGGTAATGCTTATGCTAGTCAAGGACTCTTCAGCTTCCCATGCTCTACCGACTGAGAAGGCTGGAGGTGCACAAGAAGCTGAGAGGGGGCACAGCCAGGGCAGCTGTCCCAAACTGCCAAAGGGATATTCCATACAATGTGACGTCATGCTCAGTATATACACTGGGGGAAAGCTGGCTGAGGGGGGCCGCTGCTCAGGGACTGGCTGGGCATAGGTCAGCGGGTGGTGAGCAATTGCATTGTGCATCACTTGCTTTGTATATTCTATTATTATTATTACTATTATTATTATTACATTTCAATTATTAAACTGTTCTTATCTCAACCCATGAGTTTTCTCACTTATACTCTTCCCATTCTCTCCCTCATCCCACTGGGGGAGGAGGGAGAGTGAGCGAGCGGCTGCGTGGTGCTCAGTTGCTGACTGAGGTTAAACCACAACAGTCCTTTTTGGCACCCAACGTGGGGCTCGAAGGGTTTGAGATAACAACAGATTAACCGGAGTGCATTAAGGAATTCATATCTGTTAACAGTTGCGGGTCACAATGTTGGTTCATGTGTTTTCAATATTGGTTTGTCTAATCTTCATCATGCTCTTTTTTTTGCTGTACATGTTAAAGATTGGTGTTGTTTTTTGCAGTTTGCTGTGCTCTGCAGTGATTAATTATGTTTTACCTGGAAAGCTTGTTATTAAAACACTGACCTTGAGCTTAATCTGGTTATTTGAGCTTTATACTGAAGCCTTTACTGTACTTCAGGTACCACTTCATTGAGACAATTAGCAATTATAGTTCCTCCTCTGAGAGGTTTTTTATGGAGTAAATACAGAATGGCAGCTTTGCTACCTTCTTCTATGATGTTTCCTCCTTCATTACAGTAACTTTTCAGTATCTTGAACATCCTTGGGTAGTTAAGATACTTCT
>NW_008825613.1:1064150-1067661 GCF_000699105.1 Pygoscelis adeliae
TGTGCTGAGGAGGCCCCAATGTATAATAAACTACCAGAAAATGAGAAGCAATATGCCCTGTTCGCTGATGGGTCCTGTCGTATTGTGGGAAAGCATTGGAGGTGGAAAGCTGCTGTATGGAGTCCTATACGACAAATTGTAGAAACTGCCGAAGGAGAAAGTGAATCGAGCCAATTTGCAGAAGTAAAGGCAATCCAGCTGGCTTTAGATATTGCTGACCAAGAAAAGTGGCCAGTGCTCTCTCTCTATACTGACTCATGGATGGTGGCAAATGCCCTGTGGGGGCGGTTGCAGCAATGGAAGCGGAGGATAAACACATGCTGCATAAAACAAACATTTAAGTCATTTCTCAGCCCTGTTTGCACAGGAGCTCAGGAAGCCGCTGTCCTCCGAATCATTACAGCAACTAATAGTTAGGCAGCAAGCCAGGATTAGTTTTGACCTGATGCAAAATTACCGACAAGAGTTTTTTTTCTCCAAACAGGCAGGATGTCAGATGTAACCATCCCTGATGGCTCTGAAGCACCACTGCAACAACAGAGGACCAGACTCTGGTCCCGTTTGTAACAGTAGAAAACCACCTGGTTTACCAGTAATTACATCCTGCTGATTGATCTGTGCCTGAGATCAGACTCCTGAAAAGTGAAACGTGATTTTCATCATGGGAAGAAACGATAACTGATGACAAATAAAAGAGACAGCATTCACCCTAAAAAACCAAGGGACTTGAAAATTAAAAATGAACACCATTAATTTTAAAGGCTAACAGCCAACCACCCAAAAAGAAAAAGTCCAAGATTTAATTCCTGACACCACCTCACCTTCTCGATTAATCAGGAGCTATATTGAAGCATGGGGCTAAACCACTCCAGAAATACAAGCGTCCCTGGAGGTCTAGCCTTCATATAACGCTGCAAGAAGTACAAAACATCACCAAGAAAAGCTCTTCTGTTAACTGGTTGTACAGAATGGATTAATTAATTGATAGCTGCAGCCTTATTCTGGCTTGACTTCAGTTTTTTGTTGTCTCTGCCTTCCCCGCACACACCGACCCCCTTGCCAGTTTGCTTCTCACGCTCCTAGGCTGGTTATCTTCAGCAAGTTTTACAAAAGAGAAGCCCATCCTTGCATTTACCTCTGGGAAAACTGCAATAAAACCATTTTGGAGCTGCTGTTGGACTTAAACTAAAGCATGAGACACACCATTGGTCTTCCTGAGAGCATTTGCTTTGTGAGGCTTGCCATATAATGAATAAGGGTATTTTGACTGACCTGAATCATGAAATTTCTTTAGTTTTCAACTGCTTGTTTTTTTTCTGCTCATTAAAAAAAATAAAATTCTCTCTTCCAACTTAGGTGGTAGGATTGTTGACTCAGCTGAATTCTTCTGTTGTTCTGTTTACCCCTGCAACAGTGAGCCTTTATGTATGATCTTTCCTTCCTTCTTTCTATGCAAGGTTACAAAGCTTCATCACTATTACCTTCTAACATTTAGTGATGAAGGAATTGTCCTTCTCTTTTCTTTCTATGCAAATAAGCTTGAAGAGCCCAAATGGCTACGCATGGACCTGCAGAACAGATTTTACCTGGATGATGTTGATTTGGAACCACTACAACAGAATAACCTAAAAGGAGAAGGCAGCAATTTTAAACAGAATAAGATCTTGTGCTTACTGAGATAATGAGTGCATCTTTGAAGGTGTTTTTCCTTACTGATAGATTCACTATGGGGGGAAAAAGAACATATGTGGCTTTGTTCTCCTTTGAAATGTAAAGACATCTTATGTAGCACAGCAATCCTACCAGCAAATTAGATTCTACCTCACCAAGAAAACTCCGAGTTGAATGAAAAAAAACAGGCAAAGAAAGTCAAACGCTTCAAAATCCTCACCATCCGCAGATGACTTATTACTGCTACCGCCTGCGGCCTCCATTGCACAGCCCACGGTTTCCATTTCTGCACCCCCTGGTCCCTGCAACTGGCTGTTTCCCACTAGACATATCAATTCATCATTTCTGCAAAGCCCTAAATTGCCCCATGGATGGACATTAGGAGCAAAGTCACTGTCTGTCACCTGCCTTGGGTAAATTATTTACTGCCAAATTGCAGATCGGCAGCAGTGGCAAAAGGGAAATCACAGCATGTCCCATTGAGACTCACTGTGATTCCCCCTTCAGGGTTCAAAGGAATAGGTCTGTGCAAAAAGGGTAGGTTTAGATTGGACGTAAGGAAGACATTTTCTACGATGAGGGTGGTGAGACACTGGAATGGGTTGCCTAGCGAAGTTGTGGATGCCCCATTCCTGGAAGTGTTCAAGGTCAGGATGGACAGGGCTTTGAGCAACCTGGTCTAGTTGAAGATGTCCCTGCCCACGGCAGTGGGGGTTGGACTAGATGATCTTCAAAGGTCCCTTCCAACCCAAACCATTCTATGAGTCTAAGATTCAGTGACATTAAAATGAGATATAGACTTACTTCCCATTTGCATTAATCCACATTTCAAATACAGCTGACACCAAGACCAGTGCTATCTTCAAGGCAGTCCAGGGGCTCTATCTTCAACCCCCTTAATGCACTTAATCGGGTTATTGCAGCTGCCTTTATTGAAATGCTCCCACGTAAAAAAAAATAGCAATTATTACTCCCCCTTCCTCATGCTCTGAATCAACAGGAACATAAGACCTTCTCCTTTTCATTTCTCCTCCCTTTTCCTTGTGGTGCATTGCATCCAATAAAGATTTTCCTTAGATTAAAACATGTTTGGTCAATATTAAACTTCTATTACTTGAAAAATATCTGCCCCAGCCCCTTCATATGCATTAACAGCATGCACAAGGGATTATGGAGGCTAGATTGTGGCTACTGAAATAATTCATTACAAGAAGTATTTAAAAAAAATCTTAAACTGGCCTTCTCTCCACTGAAACATGAGAAAGACTATTTTTCTTGTTGAAGGGCAGAAGAAAATTGACAGTTTGATACTGTGGCGCATCACTTCAGTTCTGCTTCAGTACCTGCCTGTGCACCGTGGCACTGTGAAACCACTTCCTCACGCTCAGCCGCCTGCAAACAGAAACTTCCTTCGAGATATCCTCAAGTGTCCCCAGCACAAACTGCATTTAAAGCAATGTGGTAAAAAACAAACAGACCAGACAGACAAGTTTTTGCGCAATTTCCAAAGCTGAAACACGGCTTTTTTTCCACACAGGGCTACTGAAATACCACAAAACCTGTATCGCAGGCTGTCTTCATACTTTATACATGAGCCTGGGAGGTGCAAGGACCTCCTGAGAGCTCCTGTGGGCACCCTAGGTATCTTCATCACTTACACCCAGCTTCTCACATAAAGCCACCCCTGAATACTTCCCACACCTGCCCAAGGAAATAAAGCAGCCTTTCCTTCTTTCTACCTTGAGGCCACCTCTAGTTTGCTTCCTGACATCTTATTTACTCTCTGGTTTGCATCCCGGAGGCTGCCACTGTCCTCCCCTGTGGTAACTCATTAACGCTC
>NW_008825613.1:1067723-1082820 GCF_000699105.1 Pygoscelis adeliae
AGCCGACCACTAGTCTCCAACCCGCTGTTGCTCCCTCTTGCTTTTACCTGGGGGGGGCTCGGTGATCCTTGGCAGCTCATTAGCTGCATCCTGTTGACACACACACGGATTCGTGGCAGTTTGCATGAATTATAGCCTGGGATGTGGCTCTCTGTGCACTTCAGTCTGTCGTTAACAGTGAGAAATCCAAGCTAAGAAACACAAAGCTAGTGGTGGTATGTATGGCTTTCTAAAATGTCTATTTTCCCCAACACTAGCTGTAACACATGATTTATCTAACCAAAATGCAGATGATTTAACACATTATTTACCTAACCAGACTTCAGAAGACTGAAGTTTCAGTGTTGTAAACCCTCTCAAGTCATTTTAGCCTTCCCCACTAAAGCTCCAGGTATAACTCAGTGTAGCTCCTCATGGCACGGTAAGTTTAACACAACCTTCAGAGAGTCTGCTTTCCAGCTAAAATTGCCACGTAATAGATGTGCTGTAATGTAGATCAGTCATTCAATCTTCCCTCTCTTAGCAGACCTGTGGGGTTCACACAGCATGAGGCGATAGAAGGAACAGTGCATCTTCAGAGAGAAAGGAATATACTACTTGACAGCTCTGCAAATTGGAGTAAAATTGTGGGTGGCATACGATCCGCCTTGATTAAGTTATGTTAACAGGAAAGAGAGAGCTGAAAAATGTCATGTGTGAATGCTTCAGAAGAAAGAAACGATTCAGAGCTTTCCACAGAAAGGAGTCAGAAAGCCAGCTCAGCTGCAAAGCAGTCGAATTATGTATCTATTACCTCTCCCTGGTTTTACTCTTTCCTGGGCTTCTTATTATGGTCAGTATGGGGCACAGTAGAGGAAGGTGAGCTGATTTTCAAGTTTTGTCATCTCATCTACAGCTCTTGGGAGACGCTGTTTGGATGTTTCCAGCCTTCCTGGCTCCATCCAGCAGATCATAACTGACATAAGCTTTCTTGTCACTGTATCAATAGCATGGCTCATGGATTGTATGTTTGATCTGGTGTTCATCAGCCTGAACAGCAACAATGAAAGTAAAAGCGGGGTAACTTGACAGAATTCTTGGTTGCCTCTGAGGTCAGACGGAACCTGATCATGTTGTAACAGCCCAGCTTGTTCCCCCTAGAGACACTCCTTGGACTGTCTTTGAAAATTTGGACATCCTAAAGGTGGGTGATGGCCAGATCTTGTGGTTGTGAACACCCTTCAAGATGACGCTCTTGGCCTTCGAAGTCTTGGACTGCACACCCATCCTAGTGGGGACAGTCCTCTCCATTTTGGCCTTGAGCAACATCTTGGGATGAAAAGGACGCTGGTCCTTTTCCATAGATGGGCTCCTGGTTTGAACCAGTACATCTGTTCTTATATTTAGCTTTGCATTAAGAATAGATGCATTTATTTGCCTTATAGAAATAATTTCCCTTTTCCTCTTTCTCTGCTGTCCCCTCTGTTCACTTTGTCTACGTTCCAATGCTCCACAAAAGTTGTCGTCTTTAAGCCAAAACCCGTTTTGCAGATTTAGTCAGCTGAAACAATCTTAACATATATACTTCACCAACTCACCATCGATCTCCAACTCTCTTTTTCCAAAGTCTCTCCTCCCTTTGCTTCACTCTCTTAATTTCTCTCCCACTTCTATCCAGTATAATTTCACCCTAAGATGCACTTCGGGAAACATTTCATGGGAAACTGCAGGCAATCTTTCAAAGACATAGTCATTTAATAAAGCTTCACAAATTTTTGTATTTGCTTTCCTCTCACTGACAAAGGACTTGCATGAAATGCAAACCTTCAGTCTAAAATCATTACGCTACTCACATTGACCAATTTCAGTACGTGTCGCCACAATTAAATACGTGGCTACACACAAAAAACTTTACCAGCCTAACTCCCCACACAGATAAGCCACAAGTGCATAAACTTCCATTTCTTAGACATAACCAGCTCGGTTCTGCCATGTCTGCCCAGATCAAAACTTCCCACTTAAGCCAATTTGGAGTCAGATAAAACTGTCAATGAGACTCAAGATCAAGCCAGAGCACTACGACAAAATGTTAAAGGCTGAGGAGTGGTCATTTCTTCAGCCAGATGAAAGTTTTTTACACTAAGTTAAAAGCTTGGGCTAACAAGATACTTTAATTTTCTTTCTATTAGCACTACTGAATTTTTATTTATAAGATTCAAGATTGTGTGTGTATGTGTGAACTTCCTTTAAGTTTCCACTTCTAAAGCTAGATCCTGCCTCCAAGGCGACACAGAGAATCCATCATTTGTTTTCCTGATCTGTTGCAGAGTCTTGGATGAATCAGAGTTTACACAGTGGACCAGAACTTGAGGCCTCTTTTTATGGAACATTTAGGAAGTTTTTTGTAAAAAAATACAATATTTACTCTTCCAATGCATTCTGGTCTTTTTGAAGAGTGGATATTTGTACCCCTCCTTAAAACTTTTATGATTTAGCAGGAAATTAATACACTTGCCATAAGATAAGGCTTTTTCCCATCTTTTATTTCCTGGACATTTGTTTTATGTATAAATTGTTTTATAAATAGCTGTTTCCTTAACTGAAATATTCTGATCTTGCTTAAATTGAATTATTTTTAGTACAGGCTTGAGAAGGAAACCATTCTAACGTTATAACAATGAACACTGCAGTGAGATGTACAGTCAATTTTAGCACAGCTGTAACCTCCACTGCAGAATGATGCTCCTTCTTGCTTGTATAAGGGCAAATATATTCGATGTTCTACAGAAAGCACTAGGTTGCGTAAAAACTAAAGAACTGTTCAGCAAAAAAACCTATACCATAAGGAGTTACTAAATCTACAGCACAATATAATATTTTAACTTTTTACTGTTAGCTGCACTACAAACTAGCTTGATCTAGCATTGATTTAGCCACATAATGAGCTACTGAAAATTTGTGTTTCAAAGGGAATCATTGCTATGATTTTTCATTCAGCATATACACAGGGATCAAAAAATAGTCTGGATTTTCCATCCCTTACTTGAAGCAGGTGCTGCTAGGGAATTAGGCCATCTTCGATCACTTCAAGGATCATCCGTTGACTTTATAAGCAGCAGAAAGGGATACACAGACCAGTTCCTCATAAATACTACGAAAAAGAGGATGTTCACTTGCTACTTACTCCAGTATACTGCGGTTGATTTATATAAGTCAGAAGAGTTATCTCAAGTTTTATAAGCCCATGAAAACTATGTACTACTACTCCTTGAGCAAACCAGGAGACAGCCTTCTGGCTCAGGGCCCATTTGGAAGGTAGACCTGGATTTCTTAACCAGGAAATGTACTTTTAATGGTTTTCTTATGGCATTCAGAAGAAAGGACTAGACTATACATACTCTGGACATAAAAGGGTGAAACTAAGAAAACAGTAGCTGACCTGTGTCATCAATATGTTCCTTCTGTGGAAAAACACGGCAAAACCACAACATTGGTTGTGGGTTAATATTTCGTACAATGACTACAAGGAGCCCTGGTGATACCAGTGCTCAGACTGCATTTATTTTCAGCAAGATAAATGAGAATATATGAATAGTCTTATTCCACCCCCAGAAGCTTAATTTCTATTGTATTTTGTTCATAGGTGAAAATGTTATTGAAGACAATGACCATTACTTTATTGTGACTAACGACAAGATTAGAAAGGGTAACTTTTTTTGACCAATGTCAGCAGAAAATAACGCTGCCCAACCCCACTGACTTTTCTGTGAATAGGTACCATTTAAACCTTTGTTTCTATTCCATTTGATTTCTTAACAAGAGCATTTTCATTCACTTATTAATATAGGAAAGAAAAAAAAAGAACAAAGAATAAGGTCAACAGTTGACATCATACTCCTTGTTTTCAAGATTTAACCTATCTTTTCCTTAGAACGATATAGAAGGAAAGCATGCTTAAAATGAGCATTTAATGTAATAAATGGAATTTAAGTTGAGCTTGAGATAGCTATTGATGCACAGATCCCAACTGGAAGACACGATGGGTAGATACCATTTTGTAATGACCTTCCTACAGCTATCTGCCCCATGCTAAAATTGTTGCGTAGGAAGAAATCTTTTCCTAAATTCAAACTGTAAGATTTAAAGAAAACAATACTTGCTTGCTATAGGCCTTTCTAACGAGCATTAATATGTGGCTTGACACACTGTAATAGGCTGTGTCCAAGAAGCTCAGACACAGTGTGGGAAAACGCTTCTCAGTTTCTTCCTCACACTATTTGCTTTAAAATGAAAGCTGGGGAGGCTCTGTGGAACCTGGATCCAAATTAATCTTAACAATCTTCTAGAAAATCTCCATTAAAGCTCAAAGCTTAAGAGCTTAATGTGTGCATAGTTTGTGCTTTGAAAGAGCCAGAGGCTCTAACCCCAAGAATTGATCTTATATTCATTTTTTGGTTTCATTCACCAGCACACAAGAAAGGCCAACGCTTGTTAATGTTTGAATTTATGATGTTTTAAACACTTTCAGTATGGCAACAGGTTTTGTTCTCTCTCCCGAGGTTGGTTGTTACTAACCATAAACTGAGACACCTGGAAAAAGCTAGACTTTGATGACTACAATTTCATGCCACCTCTGAGCAGCAGAATATCTCCATGGAGCTCCTGGTCCTCTCCAGGAAAACACTTTGTCCTCATCAGAGGCCATGCTGCCTGGCCAATTATTTTAGCTTCATTATTTTATTATTCTTTCTATTCATGACTGAAAATCACCACAGGTGAAACTCCTGGCCACAAGGAGAGGCCAGGAGGTGGGATGTCAACCTAGCCAAGAACCAGTCTAGTGAGTTGGGCAGTTCTTTGCTCCTATATCTAAGTGGCTAATGGTGCCTGAGGTTCGAGTAATTCCTCACTCATGGTCCTGGCTGAGCTGCGGTACAGCCACACTCGTGTCCAGGGTATCACCTTCCTGGCTCCACTTGCCCTGCCCTACTGCTAAAGCCTTGCCTGCAGATCACAGGACTGTGGTCACCCTGTGGGACAGCCCAATTTTGTGACTCCCTGACAATATCATCACAGAGATTTAGTTAGTGTATATATATATTTATATATTACTATACATATACATTACATTATTATATATGATACATATCAAACAATAATTTTTTTTCCCCCTAAGTCCCTTTTTCATACAATGTTAATTGGAGAAAAACTAATTTAAAGTTGAATGAACACAGGCTACCCCTCGAGTTTACCCTACCGAACACCCAAGTCAATGCACCGTGTCTGTTTTTCTAATTTTAACAACCTTAACTTTGAAAACACTTAAAAAAGCAGGTCAGAAACAAAACTAAATCAAGCACGTGACATGGCATGGTAAAATTTAGTATGCCCACATTAGGGAGACCTGTTACCGGTCATCTGATATGGCTGCGTGGGATTAATTTCTCATCCAAAACATCCTTTTTAAGGGGATGTATTATTATTCAGGTCACTAGTTTGTGAACTGTAAGATCTTCTAGATCCTACAACAGCGCATTTCCCTGAAAACCTCTCTTTGGAAAAAAAAAAACAAACCTGGAAATGAAGCAATCATTTCTAAAACATTTTCATATATTGAAAACTAGCTGAATCCAAAATAAAAACAGAAGAAATCAACTACAGCTTCCCCCTGGTGAGAGGTGGGGGAAAAAGAGCACAAATCTGAAGGATTTTGTGCACATTCCCATCCACCATCAAGAGAAATCATCTCTCAGGCATAGTTTTACCCCTCGCACTGCTTCTGCACAGCGAGGGGGTGTCAGTTCAGGGGCAAAATGATGCAGCAGGGAACGTTTTGACCTGAGACAAACCTGGTATAGTGAAGCCTTTGTAACGATGGGATTACTTACAGCATCACACTGACTTGGGCGATTTTTTTCTCCAGGATTCGGTGACATTATGCTTCTAGTTGGGATTATTTTGATGACATGAAACATAGCCCGTTCTTCACCGCTGTGACACACTTGAATTATTGGGATATTAGGCATTGCTTAGGTAAGGAGGATTGGTTCTAGTTCGAGATGGTAGCACAAACCAAAGGAAAGTTTGAGAGAGTCAAATTTAAGGAGTGAGAGACTTGGCTTTATGTCTTTCTTGTTACTTCTCTAACCCATATTTTATCGCATCCTACAGCTTTTGCTTCTCTAGAAGCTTGCCATTTACCTCTAAAGCACAAGAACGCACTTTGAATGGACTTGCTTCTACAGCAGTTTATAAATCAGGTTTTTCCCTAGTGAGGGTGGGTTTTTTTCTCATGGGTATTTTCTTCAATAAGGTACACTTCAAATGACTCATATTAAAGCTTCTTCTCTTACACCTCAGCTGTGTGACTTTCTGCCAATGAATAATTCCCAATGGGAACAAAAGTAAACCGTGGCAAGACTCCTCCTGGGGCGGAGGATATGGCTTACAGATGGTTAAAAAGTAAATTAAAAAAAAAAAGAGATGAGAAGGAAACAAATCAAATACTGCATTCACAAAAAAAGCCAAAAGATGAGGATGGCAGATTCACTGTATTTTTTGATAAAGTAAACAAGTGTCATACCTTTTTAAAAATTCCATATACTCAGTATGCTTGATGAGGCCTGTCCTCATCATTATTGTTTGAAAACATTGCCGATCAATAGCCCAAAGTTTCACATTTACGAGAGCTGGAAAAAACAAGACAAGGGGAAAATGTAATTAGCAAAATGTTAAAATTTGAAAAATCTGTTGTGAACTGCAGAGGAAAACAAATTCATTCATGAGAAAGCATGAAAATGGATACACACTTCAAAACAGTAACATAAAACTCATCTGCTGGACAATGGACTAAGCATGCACTGAAATGATCCCAAATATCTGAAATTTTAGCTGTAGTACATGGGCTTTTGGAAAGATCGCCTAAAAGCAACTGTGAGACGAGAAGAAATCAATGCAGGCTGAAAGCAAGCAAGAAATAGGGGGTCAGTTCACCATAACCTGGGATACATCATTGCCTATGACACTGAGTGATTTGGAGAAATTTTTAGCACATTATCTTGTTTCCGAGACAGCAAAATTCATTAAGGTTTCATCCTACTCCCAAAGTAGATGACAAATTTCTCCTTGACCTCGAGAGATTTTCCAGAACCAAGTCCTGTTATATCCTAATAATTGAACACCTCCCGATTCTGGAGGTTTTGAGAAATTTTTTTCCAACTTTAGTTTTCAGGTCTCTGATAAATTCCAACACTTCAGTGCTACACACCATATGCTACATCATATACTTCAGAAGCAAAGTCCCGTTGTAAAAACAAGCATAACAGATTACCAGTGCATAAAGTACAGATGCTCAAAGAAAACAGCATCATGTGAATTGGATGTGCAGAACCCCAAATGGTACAGATTTTTATCTCAGATGTGGCTTACATGTTTGCATTGCTTCCATATATACAGTTTATAATAAGAGTTTCTCCTTAGAGAAACAGTTTAATTAAACAAAACTACTCTAAAGACCTCGGCACTTGTATTAATTTTTTTTTCAGAGAGTAATCGCAATAAATTTCATCCCCATATGCCACTTCACTACAGGAAACAGAAATGAGCAAAATTACTTTCAACAAAATATTTACAAATTTTCTCACAAATAAAAATCCGAGAAACGACTTTGCTTTTATTTGCTGGTCCTTTAGTTCACAAACACCCTCGTTAATTAGTTTTTATCCCTAGCTGCAGTTGCAGGATGTAAAACCTTCAAAGTGCAAATTCAAATTTTTCTTCTCAAATTGCATTGCAGAACTAAGTGAATGCATCACATCATTTAAAGTCTCTTCTCATTTTCAAGACAGAAACTCCTTTTTGAGAAGTGTTTTTAGTTTTATAATCAAACTGATGGGAAAGAATGACCTATAGCTTTAGTATGAAAGATTTCTGTTAAAAAAAATTAGTCTTTCACTTTCTTCAGAGTGGAAGAGACAACTAATATGAATGAGATCTCTATTTTTCTGGTTTTTTACTGCCTTCTGCAAAATAGGGGTTTTAATTGATTTTTAGATGAGCTCTATCCTAGAGGAACAAATGAATATTATTCAACAGAGTGTGTGGTGGGGGACTCACTGAAAAGGACAGTCTCCCGCTGTACTGGCTGATGATGACGAGGGTTGCTATCAAGTCACTAAAAATTCAGTAAAATCCCTGAAATTCAGTGACAGCAGGAAAAGATGATCTTGTAAACTAGGTGCTTTCTATCAGAAATGAAAAAATGTAGGGGATTTCAGCCAGCCTGGCGATTTTAGGATGGTTTTTATTCAGTGTAATGTATGATTATCACACACGGCAAAAAGGTGATTTGCTTGGTCATGACTGGCAAAAACATCAATAACGGAATATTTTAAAAAAAGATGTAGTGAATGTGAAAATAATGAATGAAATAAGAGTTTATAATTTTTTTTTGTTTGGACTAAAATATGCAATAGCATCCCAGTGTCCTATCATGAACATGTACCATGAACACACCTTATTCATTTATCAGGAATATTTTTTCCAAATACAGCCATTCTTTAAGGTAAAATTCAAGTTTTCACCTGTATTTGTTTCATACAGTCTTCATAGCAAAGGCATGACTGTTAAGCTGACACCGCTAGTTGAGTAAGGTCAGAAGACAGCAAATACTTAAATTCACCGCTTTTTCTATTGTCTCATGTAATTCTGAAAGGCAGGGCATCCTTCCTATAAATAATTTTATCTACTCCTGCTTCCCAATGTATTTTAATGGGTTCATCATCTTATGCAAACAAGTAGCTCTTAAAAATAAAAGGTTTCATCCCAGTCTCAATCCTAGCCAGCTGGTCCTTAATGGACACGTTCAATAGGCACCTGGGACCAAATTCCTGTTGGAGTCCGTCACAGCATGTAAGAGCACGGCCTCTAAATGGCACAGTCCCCATCCTTGGCCCATCAGACGCATTTATGGGCTATACGTTATTATGCCCTAAATCAGTGACTGATGGCAATCAGCTAACTCTTATTTTTCATGCATGTAGTGAACAATGAAGGTACTCAGAGGATTTTCCTTCCTGCAAGGGATTCAGATATAGCTGCAAAGATACAACCTATCTCTGAGGTCCACACGGGTGCCACAGAGCCAGATAAGTGGCAAACACTTACTCATTCTCCTCTGATCCACAGATGCTTTATGAAGCACTACATCATATTTGATTCCCCAAAGACCAGAAAGAGTCATTGCTGCATGGCCAGTGCTAGCTAGGCTCTCACTCAGTCTCTTAATGCACTTAAGTAAATGACAAATGTAATTTAGTACCTCTTGAGCAAAATGAAGATCCATTTATTGCTGCTAGAAATTGCTCTGTTGAAACAAATCTCTGCAGCTGGCAAACTTCATGGGAGCACAGGACCAGAGGCTTACTTAACGAGCCTGGAACAAGTCACATTCCCCTGAAGGTAACCCCTAGTAACCCAAGTTATATATACATACAACTATATTTCTATATATGAATATATATATATATCTCAAATTACATATATACACACATAGATATAATTATTTATAATTTTATATATAGTATATATAACTATATAATTTTTTTTTTTTTTAATATATCCCCCAATTATACATACAGCTGTATACTAGCTAACTGTACTAACAAGGCCGTGCAGCTCAGGAAAAATTAAGTGTAGACAATGCACTTCTGCACTGCTAATTATAATCACTACTCATACTTTATATTCACATTTATCCTGCTTAATGATAAACAGATGTTTTAATAATGGCTAATCACAGTAGAGCTTTGAATGTCAATAAGACCCTTATAATCAGGTGTGAGAATCATCTCCTGTTACGCTTAAAATCTTGTGTAAATATGTTAGAGGGTTACTGAAGGAACACTATGAATTCTGTAAGATTTGACGATATTAACAACTTCAAAGAGAGATATTTATGAGTGCCCGAGATGAAAAATATGTATATGGGATGTATACCACAAAGTAAATTCCACCATGAATAACTGAGTCATAACAGATACAGACAGAAGTGACACAGAGATTTTCTTGTCCGTCCCTCTGCAAAGAGCCTGTGTTGGATGCTGGTAAAATTTTCTGTGAAGCATGGTTTCAGGAGAATATCGTATTCTCTGACTGCAAAAACTACCACCATAAAGGAACATGATAAATAACATTATAAAAACAGATGTGTATACATATATCTATATCGGGAGTTCCCTAAGACTACTCAATAATATAAAATATTATACTGCAATCGAAGCAGATAACTGGAGTTATACTACAATTAAAGTTTATTGCCTCTTTTACACTTTTTCGTAATAAAATATTATAGCTGGGGTTTCATTTTATCTTTGTAATAGCACATAATGCAATCACCGATCATCCTAGAAGCCACCAAGATTTTGGCTGGCACGCAAAAAAAGTAGCAACACTATAAGGCAACAATATGCATGCTCACAAACTAAGATATATTATAAAATATATATTGTCATATACACTCCTCCTTCACTCTGAGGTACGGATAAAAATAGGGATGCCCAGGACTGGGACCTCTAAATGGATTATATGATATAGTTTTCCAGGTGAGGGTCTCAGACGATGCTGGGCATTCTGCAGTCATTGCAGAATATTTTAATTGCATGTTAGAGATGAGCAATCCCATCAAATGAGGATTTGGTGCAAGCTCCTAACAAAGGCACTAGATAATTAAAAAAACACGGTTAAAGCACAGAGTGGTTAAATTAACCTCAGCAAAGGCACAACTTCTTACGCTTTCTAGTAAGATTTTCCTTCAAAAATGGATTCATCTGAATCCGAAACTCCAGATGAAAGTGAGTTGGTGCAAGGGCTGAAACCAAAGCAAAATGCTCCTGGATAAACAGGGAAGAGCAGTGAGAGCCAAAGCAAAAGAATCAGGATTTCATGGGTCAAAACTGGACAGGGGTGGAGATATTATCATTAAAGTTTAAATTTGAAGTGTTCATCGCGGTCAATACTTAATTTCTGATAACAAGTTGACTGAAATTATTTAAATCAATCATTTCAGTATATGAGTCGGACACCTCTCTACACCAGAATCACTGATTTAAGCAAATAAACAAATTCAATAAACAATTTCAAACTTCTTTTCCAAAAAGAAATTTTTCCAAAAAGAAGTTTTCTTCCTATTCATCTACCTGGGCAACCTATGAAAATATATCCCATTTTAAACAAGCGAAAATACATCCCCAGGGATATACAGTCCCCAACACAGCCCAAAGCTTGGGCTACGTCCTGGCTGGTTTATCCACGTCTGCTGGCTCACTCGTGTGCCGGGAGGTCTCTGAACATAAAGTAAGGCAAGATAGAGGTATTTTCTCTGGTTGTAAAGGATCATATGTGCATATCCTTCATGACGCAGCACAAACCTGATGGATTCAGTGGCTTAGACCCTCTCTGAGTGCCTGTCCAAGGCAGGGCACAATTTCAGGGTGATGCATTAAATAATAGGGACTATGCATTATTGATCTTCTCCAAGGCTTAATTCTCTTAATTTTTAATACTTGTCGTCATGTCCCCAGCCTGCTGAAGGACAAAGCTTTTGCTCTTTTGCTTCTTTTCTTCTTGTGGACCCAGCAGCTGAAAATCCTGAACTTCAGGCTCAGATCCAAGCTACTCCTTTTCTCTGTATCACATGCAAAGGCAGTGAAATAAGGGAGAAACTGCAAAGTCTTAAGTGAAAAAAGTATTTACAAAAACGCAACATAAGTATTATTTATGTTATATGTGTTATATAATATTATATGTTAATATAGCCGGGGAAGTCCTTCAGGTGCAGCTGCTAAGATGCACCTGAAAATAAAGCATCATTTTGCATAGCACTATTGGAAAACTGTCTTCCCAACACAGACTTTAAGCACAGGCTGCTGTTCTGCAAAGCCAGATCAATCACAAAATGTCCTTTTAATGACAGCCAGTGCAGCAAAGTTTATCAGTAAAACATTGAAAGATGCTTTAAATCCTTAAAATCAGAGCAACCACCAGAATAGTGTCCAGATAGGTGTATTACTTCAAAATGAAATGCAATACTCGTGTGGCCCTGCAATCCCTTAGCATCTTTCCAAGTTTTTATGTGCTCAGTGAAGCCTTTCCAAATTTTTCAAGGATCACCGAGTGAATCATCCTCAGCTCAGGCGCTTGCTGGCGGCGTTATTGGACCTGAAACTTTTTATTGCCTTGCACTGTAGCCAGAATTCATCACCTCGCTTTTGCTTTTAGGCTATTTTATTCAAATAACTGTTTGTTTATCCGCCCAGGAAAGCCTCAGGCAAAGAAACAGCGGCATGTTCGTGCCCTTAGGGCCTTTCTGGCAGCAACGATACATAAAATTTCCACTCAAATTTAAGCGTCCTCCCACTTGGGTTTGATTTTGCAGGGATTATTGTGCAAATTACCATCGGGGAGAACACAGTCATTTCCAGTTACTTGTGTTTCGTCATGTATATCTTATAAAATGATGATGAAAAGCACATTTAACTAAATAGAAGGAGCACACTGAATTATTTTACCCCACCAGACACACTGTGAATCATAAGCAAGTTCCCGGCAGACTCCATTTCGGGATACGGCATGGAGCAATACAGAGGGCATGTATTTAACAGCTGGAGCAAGAATGAATTTCTCTATTCTCAGATGTTTCTGTTTCAAGTTTCTAACAATGATGTCACCAGTACTATGAAGACTTCATCCCGATGCTACCTGTTTTCTCAAGAGGTCCTTTCCCGTAACTCCCCAGGGGGATTTTGCCACTTCATATTGTGCAAAGGAGTAATTTTACATTTGGCCAAGGAAAGATGCAGCATTCAAGCAGAGACAGATAAACATTTAAATATGCTTTTTCTCCCAGTATAGTTTATATCCATGTGCTCCTAAACTGGGACAGTTTGTTAAAAATAATGTTGAGCAATAAAAAAAGAAAACATACCCACAGAAACAGCAGAAAAAAATTTTTTTTTTTTTTGCATTCTTGGGCCAGAGCTGTGGCTTTTCCTGGTACACAGAGAGCAGGACGGCAATTAAGGAGAATTAAGAAGAAAAAAAAAAAGGCAAAAAAACTTCCAGCAGGCCTAATAGTAATCCTAATGATGGAGTGCAGGATGATCTCAGATGTCCAGCGCTCAATGTGGCGTTATGCTCAATGCCGGCATTATGGCAGCACTTCATACTGTGCAGTGAATTTTTGGATGGCAGCAGGACACCCCAGCCGTGGTCCTTCTCGTGCTGCTGGGCTACAAACAGGGAGTTTTTTGCCCACATGATAGCAATTCTGTGCTGTGGTGTAGGTGCATGATAAAAGATGAGGTTGTATCATCTCCATCCACCTCTTTGCAGACTGTCCATTTAATAATGGTCTTTAAAGCAGAGGTCAAATATGCACTTTTGTGAGTGCCTGAAATTATCATCATACTTTGATCTTTACTTTGATCTTCCACATTTTTCCCCCGTCTCCCTCCCTGAGCTTTATTTACTTGAATTTTGTCACCAAAACCATCTGTATTACATGCATTACAAAACCCCATTGTGCAGAAGTTCCTGGGCTGTGTTGCTCACGTGGCGAAGTGAGAGTAACTGCTGTTCAAAGGCAACAACTGCTTCAATACTCGAGCCCTTTTCAGGCCATAAATAAAATTAATTTCTTATTTGGATTTGCATGATCTTTCAACAAAAAAAAGCCTCTGCTTTGCCATGGATACTGCAGCAAAGGGCGCACTTATCACCATGCTCTATCCGGTTCCCTTGGCACCAGACCCCATACCAGCACCTAACGCTGAGGAGGGGAGGCAAGGAAATATTCAACACTGGCACGACTGCACCTGAGTATTTAAAGCAAGAGATGCTCTTGCATGTGTATCTGGGATTATTTGTCATTAAAGAGAGCTAGCAATCGTGAGAAACCTCACAGGAGGATGCTGTACCCATGCATGTCACCTCTAACACATCTACCAAGCTTCCTGGCAGGTGATGCTGGATGCTCACCTACACGTGGTGTAGATACAGGTAAGATAATCTGCTCTTTGCATGAGAGAGAAGCCCTTTTTCTTTTGAAAATTATGCATTGTTTGCACTTTCATAGTACTTAAAGTACAAGCTGGTCCTGAATCACATTCTGGAATCAAGATTGCTGCAGACTTACAAAACCGGGCATTTTTTTCATACTAAATGGATAAAACATTCAAAAACAGGTTAATGGGTAAGTCTCAGAATTGTAGTACTTTTTAAAGAACTGGTTTTGGCTGCTGTTTAAGCACTGGTCTCAGTGGTGACTCATAATGTATTCAGGTTACGTGAGGAGGAAACAAAGCAGGAAGGACATGACTCAATGAAAGTTCTCCAGATAGCTCTGCTTTCACTACAGTAAACGATGAAGACCCCGGACATCCCAAGGAACTGTATACACTTTGCATAGGAATGAAATGTCTGGATAAGATCAGATACGACTAAGAAAAGAAACTGATGGAAATGGTTATTAATGAAATCTGCTCTTTTCCACCAGAATAAAATCACCTCTAGTATTAAAAAGTCAGTGAACCAAATTTTAGGGGTAACATTAGCGATTAAGACATCTGGGAAAAACTGGGGTGAACAAAATGAAACACTGCAGGTGTACTGTAGGAATGACTCAGTGGAAATTACGACCACACCTGTTCATCTTTAGTAAGAAATCAGTAAATAGAATAACACCATTGATATTTAGTTATAATTAACAGAATTCATTATTGGTTTTACTGTGGTTTTGGTATGTTATGCTGGAGAATGTGGGGTGACTCCTTCTCCCACTGAAGTGATTGGGCTCTGTGGAGTCAACAAAATGGTCTATTTAAAACAGAAATAAAAAAAGGATCAATTCATCCCACTGCCCATGTTATGCTGTTATTACTCTTTGAATGAAGGGATGCACTTAGTGTCTGAAGGACACTGAAGGGAGACCTTTCCCATTTGTGCTATGGACTGGCTGTCCCCACCATTCGTATGTGTGATTCAGAGGAAGAGCTGGTCCTACGCCAAGCTCCCCCAGTGTCTAACCCCAGGGAGGTCTTGCCTCTTTGATTCTTTTGCTGTG